>NW_004955475.1:2141329-2163026 GCF_000276665.1 Chinchilla lanigera
TTTTTTGGTTTTTTTCCGGTACCGGGAACCGAACTCACGACCTTGCGCTTGCCAGGCAGGCGCTTTGCCGCTGAGCTAAATCCCCAGCCCCTCTTCCATATCTTTTCTTTCATTCATTTGCTCTGATATCCTTCTTTCTCTCTTGTTTTATTCTGCTATGCTCCCTTCCTTTTCCTCTTCCCTTTTATTTTCATCATTCTCTACATGCTAGTCAGCTTCTCAGCAGTAACACATCACACTCAGTAGGGGTCATTGAAAAAGAGCAGAATTTTTAATAATGAAGTTTATTGTACTTTTGATATGTGGTTAGCTCTGTAGATACTGATGTAATTGGAAGTGGTTGTCTTCTTGCAACATAATGAGCAGGACTCACTCTATATGCCGAGTCAGTTAAAGAGATGTATGAATACCCCCAAATGATGAAAGCTATGATGGCAGTAGGAAATATACACTAACTAAAGAGATCTCCATTCTGGTGACAGAGATTTCCTAGTCTAATTTATAGTGAACCCCGAGTACATAAAAAAAAGCCTAAAAAAATGAGAAAACAAGGTAATAAGATTCTTCCAAAAATTCTTACATCTAAGACAATGCAACTAAACATATAATGGACTTAATTAATAAAATAATCAATGAGTTTAAAGAAGGCACAGAAGAAGACTTGAATGACTATCTAAGAAAACGCAAAATAGAAGTGACCATTTTAGTAAACAATTAGAGACCAAGAACATATATCAAACAGAAATCCAGGATATGTAATATGCTCTTGAAAGTATGGGCAACAGAAGTGACCAGGGTAAAAGCTGGAAGATAAGGTTGGTGCAGGAGGCGACATACACAGAGATAAATTAAGAACAATAGATCATGGAAACTGGATCCAATAGCTGCTAGATGACTCAAAGAAAATTATCCTAAGAATTAGAGAAGTTAAAGAAAGATGACATACAGCACAAAAGGTAGAAAAATTTACTTAAATCGTAGTAGAAAAATTTACCAGTTCGGGGAGGGAATCCAATATCCACGTAAATGAGGCATATATAATTCCAAATATCCATGATCATAAAAGAATGTTTCCATAACACATCATAGGTAAAACCCCAGAAGTCCAGCATAAGGGTATAATTGTAAATGTTGTTAGAGAAAAGCATTAAATAATTTATAAAGGAGAGCCTGCCAATATAACAGTAGATTTCTCAACACAAACCTTAAGCACCTGGAGAGCTTGGAGTGAAGTTTTGCAAGCACTGAAGTAAAACAACTTCCAACTTAGATTAATAGTATATCCATCCTGTAAAGCTATCTTTCAAAGTGAGCAGAGAAATCATTTCCACGACAAAGAGCACCTTAAAAATTCATGACCACTAAACTAGCTTTGGAGACAATATTGAAAGAAATAGTTAACAGAGACCATGAGGTCAACATCACCAAAGAGACGATTGATTTTTTTTTTTTTTTTTTTTTTTTTGTTTTTGTTTTTGGTTTTTCTCCGGTACTGGGAACAAAGAGACGACTGAAATGAGTACATCAACAAGGTGAATGGCAAAGGATTCCAGAATAGAAATATAATGCAACGACTAAAGTCAGTCAATACTTTTTAGTAATACTCTCAAAGTAAACTGTCTGTACTCCCTATTCAAAAACCACAGATTGGCAGATTAGCTCAAAAACAAAATACCTCCTCCAGAGAGGAATGTATAGACTTCCATGAAAGGATAGAAAGTGATATTCCATGCAACAAGAACCTGAAAGTAAGCAAGTGTGACTGTTCTATTTTCGCTCAAAGCAGACTCCATCCAAAACTACTCAGATGGGACAAAGGTTATTATATACAAATAAAGGAACAGTTTGAAAAGAATCCCTGAAAAATCATTGAATAGAACATACATCATGATCAAGTTTGCTAAAACCCAGAGACTCAAGGAAAGTTCAACATACATAGATCAGTAAACTTAATGTATCACAGAAACAAGCCAGGATAAAATCACATGAAAGTCTCAATAGATGAAAAAGGCTTTTACAAAAATCCAGCATCCGTTTCTGACAAAAACGTTGACAAAAATTGGTATAGAAGGACATCTTCAGGAAACCTGGTGGGCCACCTCTGCACCTCCCTAACCAGCATGCGAGGCAAACAGAGTCCCAGTCACCTTCTGGGACCTCAGTGGCCACTCTCCACATCCCTAGCATCCCCGCTCCTCTGGACATCTTCAGGAACACTGGTGAGCCACCTCCATGCCTCCCCCACTAGTGCGCCAGGGAGGCGGAGCCCCGAACACCTTCCGGGGCCTCAGTGGCCACTCCAAGCACCATCTGCACACCTGCGGGAGCCAAACTGAAACATGGCCAGAGTCAGTGGCCTCAGGGACTCCACCCTCGCCTCTCCCATACTGGCATGGGAACTGGGCTGGGTCCTGGGCAGCATCTGATGCCTCGGTGACCACGACCTGCATGCCTCCCACCACTTGTGGAAGATAGGCTGAAACCAGACATCTCCAGGAACTCCAGTGAGCCTCCCCCGTCCTTCCTCCACCAGCTTGGGAGCCAACTGAATGCAAGACATTTTCGTGAGCATCTGGAACCCTAGACTGCCACCACTGAGCCGCGCTGAGCACTGGGGAACTTCGGATCCTCACCCTGCCTCTTCCACACCATCGTGGGAGTGAGGCTGAGCTCCAGGGAAACTCTGGATCTTCAGAAATGACAAAATGAAGGAGCAAAATGCAATCTCAGACCTCTGCCCCACCCAGAACAAGTCCAGGAGACATCAATGGAGAACAGCCTGGAAGTCATACACCTGAAATTTCTGAAATGATGGCAACTGAAGTAAAGAAATAACTTCATCAGGCCATAGAAGACATCAGATCAGAAATAATGTCTCACGTAGAAAAGAAAATGACAACAGTAATGAAAAAATTGTTCAGCACATCCAAAGAAGACATTGATAAGAAAATAGAAGCGCATAGAAGACTCTTGGAAACCTTGAGTAAATAATATAGAAAAGAACTACAATGCACGAAACAGATTCAAACAGATATCCAGGAAATTAAAAATTCCATTGAAAGCTGGCAAAACTGCCTGAATGAAGCTAAAGACAGCGTTTCAGACTTTGAAGACAACATTGCCACTAACGAACGTGAAAAGAAGGATTTCTTAAAAAACAAAACAAAACAAAGAACCAGGAAATAACAATTCAGCAACTGCAAGACGAAGCAAAGTAAACCAATGTCATATTAATGGGTATTAAAGAAACAGTAGGTGTCAACACAAATGACATCAAATGACTATTTGCAGAAATAATAGCAGAAAATTTCCCAGGCATGGAAAAAGAATCAGACATACAGATAAGTAAAGCATAGAACTCCAGTTAATTATAACCAAAATAAATCTACACCCAGACATATAGTGATCAAGATCCCAGAAACTCAACAAAAGGTCAGAATATTAAAATCTGTTAGAGAAAAGAAACAGATCACCTATAAAGGAAAGCCCATCAAAATCACAGCAGATTTCTCAACACAAACCATCAAGTCAAGAAGAGCTTGGAGTGAAATATTTCAGGTACTGAAAGAAAACAAACTCCAACCAAGATTAATGTAACCTGCAAAACTATCCTTCAAATTTAGTGGAGAAATAAAATATTTCCATGATAAAGAACAATGGAAGAAATTCATGATAGCAAAACCAATCCTACAAAGAGTACAAAACGATATTATAGAAACAGATAAGGAAGACCACAGCTTCAAGAACAACACAAAGGAATCACCAAGCTGAGGAAGTAATTAAACAGAGGGAAAAAGGAGGACCAAATAGCAGGAAAATAACATGACAAAAATAAGCCAACACATATATATGGGACATTCTCTAAAATAGACCATATACTAGCACATAGAACATGCTTAAGTAAATGCAAAGGAATTGAAATTATCCCATGTATACTCTAAGACCATAGTGCAATGAAACTGGAAATTAATGACAAAAGAAATCACAAAACCTCTATAAACACATGGAAATTAAACATCCTGCTGAACAATAAATGAGTCACAGATGAAATCCAAGTAGAAATTAAACACTATTTACAATCAAATGAAAATTTAGATACAATTTACAGAAACCTGTGGGATGCAATGAAAGCAGTCCTCAAAGGAAAATTTATAGCAGTGAATTCTCACCTCAGGAAAACAGAAGAAGCACAAATAAACAATCTTATGCTGCACCGGAAGCTTCTAGGAAAAAAAAGAGCAAGTGAAACCCAAAGCCCAAAGAAGACAAGAATTATAAAGCTCAGGGCAGAAATTAATGCAATGGAGACTAAAAAACAATACAAAGAATTAATGAATTGAATAGTTGGTTCTTTGAAAGAATAGATAAAATAGATAAACACCTAATAAATCTTATCAAAAAAAAGGGAAAGAAAAAACTGAAATACACACAATAAGGAATGAAAGGGATGAAATCACTACAGATCTTGCAGACATTCAGAAGATCATCAGTACTTACCCTGAAAATCTTTACTGTTGTAGGATGGAAAACACAGAGGCAATGGACAGATTTCTAGATACATATGAATTACCAAAGTTGAATGAAGAAGATATAAAAATCTTGAATAGCTCAATATCAGCCAGCAAAATTGAGAATGTGATAAAATCTTGCCAATGAGAAAAGCTCAGGTCCTGATGGATTCACAGCTGAATTCTACAAGAAATTTAGAGAAGATTTAACCCCAGTTCTTCTCAAACTCTTTAATAAAATTGAAAGGGAAGGAATTCTCCCCAACTCAATCCTGGAGGCAAGTATTGCCCTGATACCACAACCAGACAAAGACAAAACCAAAAAGGAGAACTATAGACCAATCTCCCTAATGAATATAGAGGCAAAAATTCTCAATGAAATACTAGCAAACAGAATACAACAAATCATCAAGAAGATTATACACCATGACCAAGTGAGATTCATACTAGGAATGGAAGGATGGTTCAATATACACAAATCAAATAATATTCCATGTCAACAGAGCCAAAGACAAAAATCACATGATCATTTCCATCTATGCAGAAAAAGCCTTTGATAAAGTCCAACACTCATTCATGACAAAAACCCTACAGAAAATAGGAATAGATGATCCTTGCCACAAGGTGATTAAAGCCATCTATGACAAACCAATGGCTAACAGCATACTAAATGGTCAAAAAATGCAAACTTTCACTTTAAAATCAGGAACAAAACAAGGATGTCCACTGTCACCACCCCTATTCAGGATAGTTCTGGAAATATTGGCTAGAGCAATTAGACAATAGAGAGAAAGAAATGGAATAAGGATAGGAAAGGAAGAAGTGAAATTATTGTTATTCACAAATGACATGATATTCTACATAGAAGACCCCAAAAACTCCACCAAAAGGCTCATGGCTTTAATCACCAAATTCAGTAGCATAGCTGGATACAAAGTTAACACTCAAAGTCAATAGCATTCCTGTACACAAGTAACAAACAGACTGAGAGAGAAATTAGGGAAACCAGACCTTTCACAGTAGCATCTATAAAGATGAAATACTTAGGAATCAATCCAACAAAAGAAGTAAAAGATCTATACAGTGAAAATGGTAGTACTCTGAAAAAAGAGATGGAAGAGGATATCACAAAATGGAAAGATACTCTTTGCTCATAGATAGGAAGACCTAGCATTGTGAAAATGGCCATACTCCCAAAATTGTTGTATAGATTCAATGCAATCTCAATTAAAATACCATTAGTATACTTCACAGATCTAGAGAAATCATTCCTAAAATTCAACTGGAACCAGAAGAGGCCTAGAATAGCAAAAGCAACCCTGGGCAACAAAGGAAAGGCAGGAGGCATCACAGTTCCAGACTTGAAATTACACTACAAAGCTACTGTGGTGAAATCACCCTTGTACTGGCAAAAAAACAAACCTAAAGATCAATGGAACTGATTAGAAGATGCAGACACAGCTACAAACACACTCAGCCACCTTATCTTTGACAAAGGGGCCAAACATGTTCACTGGAAGAAAGATATCCTTTTAATAAATGGTGCTAGAAAAACTTGCTTTCCACATGCTGAAGATTAAAACTAGACCCATGTCTATCACCAGGCACTAGACTAAACTCAAAATGGATCAAAGATCTAAATATGAAAACAGAAATGCTAAATCTGTTGGAAGCAAAAGTAGATAAAAATCTTGAAAATATAGGGGTAGGCAGAGAGTTCATGAGCAAGAACCAATCTGCACGGGAAATACTTCAAAGAATCAACAATCTCCTCTTACTGAAAAGATTTTTCACATTTAAAGAAATCACCAATAGAGTAAAGGAAAATCCACGAACTGGGAAAAAATTTTAGCCAACTGCCCCTCAGGCAAAGGATTTCCATCTGGAACATATAAAGAATTAAAAAAAAGTCAGGCCCCCCCACACACATTCAAAGACCCAATCCAAAAATGGGCATCTGAGATGAATAGACACTTCTCTAATGAAGAGATACTAATGGTGAATAAACACATGAGAAAATGTTCAACATCACTGGTCACTCGAGCAATGCAAATTAAAACAATACTGAGATTCCATCTCACCCCAGAAAGAGTGGCTATCATCAAGAAATCAACCAATAACAAATACCAGAGAGGCTGTGGGGAAAAAGGAACCCTACTCCACTGCTGGTAGGAGTGTAGATTGGTGAAACCATGGTGGAAATCAGTTTGGAGATTCCTCACAAGACTAGGATTAGAAGTCCCATTTAATCCAGCTATTCCCCTTCTGGTTTTTTCCCAGAAAAATTAAAAAAATCAAACCACAGCGATATATGTGCACGCATGTTTATACCAGAACAATTTGTTGCAGCTAAATCTTGGACACAATCCAAATGCCCGTGAACTGAAGAATGGATAAAAAAGATGTGGTATTTTTATACAATGGATTATTACTCAGGTATAAAGAAGATAAACTCAAGGCTTTTGTAGGTAAATGGATACAACTTGAGATCATACACATAAGTGAAATAAATCAGACCCACATGTGTAAACATCATATTGTCTCCCTGGTGTAGGAATCTGAAAGAGTAAGTAAAAGTCAAAATGTACAATAAATGATAAAAAAGGAAAAGAAATTCCTCAAAGGAAGGAAAAACTGGGATGAGGGAAAGAAGAAAAAAGAAAGAAGGAAGGCTAAAGATTATCTATCTATCTATATATCTATCTATGTAGATACATATATATAGAGATGAATAGCTGGGATAACTGCACTGCTGATATCTGATGGTATATTGAAAGGAACAGTTAATGCTTTAAATTTTTTATATTTTGACCAATTTTCCATTCTTACGTCTGGTAATCTGAGCAACTGATTTGAAGACAACAATATGCAATGGAACAACCATTGGTGGATTCCTACAATCTTATTATTTTATTATCTTTAATGGTTTGAACAATCTTCCATTCTTACATCTGGTAATCTGCACAACGTAGTTGAAGATAAAAAGTGTAATTTAACAACCACTGTTAATTGCTATCATTTTGTTTTGAAACTCTGTATCACTTTTAATGTTCTTGCTTTGTTTTGTTTATGTCTGTGATGTTGGTATGTTGCTATTCTTTTTTTTTTACTGCTCTTTTTAAAATAAAAAAATTGGTATAGAAGGACTTTAACTTGAAATAATAAAAGCCATTTATATCAAAACTACTACCAACATCATACTAAATGGGGATAATTGAAAGCTTTCCCTTAAATCAGGAACAAAACAAGAGTGTCAGCTACTACTGCTCTTGTTCAACATAGTGCTTGCACGTTTAGTGAGAACAGTTAACGAAGACAAAGAAATAAAAGTGGTATGAACTGAAAAGAAAGAAACCAAACTATGCTTATTTGCAGATGACATGATACTTTAAATAATGGATATGAACAACTCTACTAAAGAACTCTTAGAACAAATAAACAAATTAAGGAATGTACCACGACTAGCCTAAACCCATAAAATCAATAGCATTCTCATACACCAATAATAAACCCACTGTGAAAGAAATCAGGAAAAGCATTCCTTCCGTACTAGCTTCAAAAATATTTAATACCTTGCAATTCACCTAGCCAAGGAAGTTAAAGAATTCAATAATTAAAGCTAGGGCTCCTCCTAGCATTACCATGTGGTGTTAATAATGTCAGTGGGAAACCTCAGGCTGTGGCTTTTTAACATGACTTGAAGTGTGGGATGTTATGCCTCTTACTTTACTCTTGTTGCCCAGGATTACTTTTGTTATTCTGGTTCAATATGAAATTTAGGATAGTTTTATCTTGTCCTGTAATGAATATTAATGGTATTTTGATTGGGATTGCATTAAATTTGTATGTCAGGTTTTTTTTGTTTTAAAAAGAAAAAACAGAATTTCAAAACCAATGAGAGAATAACAATAATTAGTACATTGAGTGTTATCTTCAGAGTAGTTACTCAGGGTACAAGATATAGGCATGAGATACTGTCCAAAGTATATTAACACAAACCTTTCTTTTCAATGAGCTAAGAGATATTGGCAGTATATACTACCTTAACTATCTTGTTTATGTATATTTCCTTTTGCCTTCCTTCCATTCCCCTCTCCCCTGTCACAGTTTCTTTATTCTTTTGAACAGTTTCCTCCCAATTCACAATATCTATTGTAAATTTTGGCTCCTATTTACTCATTCAGCTTCTCACACTTACTGAGATTATATGATGTTTACACATGTGGGTCTAATTTATGAGTATGGTCTTGAGTTGCATGCATCTACCTATAAAAGTCAAGTTTATCCTTATTTATGGCTAAGTAGTACTCCATTATTAAAAAAAACCACATCTCTTTTATCCATTGCTTAGTTGATGGGCATTTGGGTTCTTTTCAAGATTTAGCTATTACTTGTTCATGAAATTGTGCAGCTATAAACATGGGTGCACGTATATCCCTGTGGAATGAGGTTTTCATTTCTTCTGGGAAGATACCCAGAAGGGGAATAGCTGGGTTGAATGGGGCCTTTAATCCTAATTTATTGAGGAGTCTCCACACTGATTTCCACAATGGTTGCACTGCTCTGTATTCCCACCAACAGTGGAGAAGAGTTCCTTTTCCCTCATAGCCCTGCCAGCATTCATTATTTGTTGATTTCTTGAAGATAGTTATTCTTTCTGGTGTGAGATGGAATCTCAGTGTTGGTTTAATTTGCATTTCTCAAGTGACCAATGATGTTGAACATTTTTTTTCATATATTTATTTACTCGTTGTATTTCTTCATCTGAGAAATGTGTATTCATCTCAGATGACCATTTTGGGATTGGGTCTTTGAATTTGGGGGCCTGAGTTTTTTAATTCTTTATATGTTCTAGATATAAGTTGTCTGTTTGAGGAACAAGTGGCTATAATTTTTTCCCATTCTATGGGGTGTCTTTCCGTGTCTACTGGTGATTTCTTTTGTTGTGCAAAAGCTTTTAAGTAAGTTGAGACCCTATTTTTTGATTCTTTGTAGTATACAGTCTGGGTTTTGCTCATGAAGTCTCTGCCTACACCTAGGTCTTCAAGATTTCTACCTACTTTCTCTTCCAGTAGAATTAGTGTTTCTATTTTAATATTTACATCTTTGATCCTTTTTTATTTCACTTTATTGCATGGTGATAGGCATGTGTCTAGTTTTAGTCATCAGCTTGTGGAAAGTCAGTTTTTCCAGCACCATTTATTAAAGAGACTGTTTTTCTTCTACTAAACATGTTTGGCTCCTTTGTGAAAGTAAAGTGGCTGAGTGTTTTTGGAGGTGAACCTGCTTCCTCTGTTCCAGTGATCCTTAAGTCTGTTTTTTTTTGTTGGTTGTTTGTTTGTTTTTTGCCAATACCATGTTGATTTTTTCACAATGCCTTTGTAATATGATTTCAGGTCAGGGATTGTAAAGCCCCCAGTTTTGCCTTTGTTACTCAGAATTGATTTTGTTATTTTAAGTCTTTTCTGGTTCCAAACAAATTTTAGGAGTATTTTCTCTAGGTCTCTGAGATGTGTTGATGGTATTTTGATTGGGATTGCATTAAATTTGAATAATAATTTTGGGATTATGGCCATTTTCCCTATGTTGGTTCTTCCTGTCCATGAGCAGGGTATACCTTTCCACTTCTGATATCCTACTTGATCTCCTCTTTCAGAATAGTGTATTTTTCCATGTATACCTCTTTTACTTCCTTTGTTAGATTTATTCCTAAATACTTCATTTTTGAATGATATTTGAAAGTGTGTGGTTTCTCTAATTCTTCTCTCTCTGTGAGTTTGCTGCTTGTGTAGAGGAATGATGTTGACTTTTTTGAGCCTTGATATTGTATCCAGCTATACTGATGAATTTGGTTATTAAATCTAGAAAATTTTTGGTGGAGTTTTGGGCTCTTCTAGGTAGAGTATTATATCACCTGCCTATAAAAATATTTTAACTTCTTAATTTCTTATGGTTATTCCTTTTATTTCTTTCTCTTGTATAATTTCTCTGCTTAATATTTCCAGAACTATATTGAGCTGGATTGGTGACAGTGGACATCTTTGTCTTGTACTTGATTTTGGAGGGAAATTTTTTTAGTTTTTGACCTTTTAGTATAATATTAACTGTTGGTTTGTCATAGATGGTTTTTACCAGATTGAGGTAAAGACTATCTATTCCAATTTTCTTTAGGGTTTTTTTTTTTATCATAAATGGGTGTTGGACTTTGTCAAAATCTTTCTCTGCATCTATTGAGATGATATGAGTTTTGCCTCTGGCTCTGTGAATATAGTATAGTTGTAAGTCAGTTTTAGCATTATGAACATTTTGAATAGTTTGGATCTGTCTCTCCAGGAACAGCCTATGTTTACATTTTCCAAATCCTCTCTCTCTCTCTCTCTCTCTCTCTCTCTCTCTCTCTCTCTCCCTCTCTCCCTCTGTGTACTGCAGTCTTTATTTTGGAGGTCTTTCATCTCCTTATTTAGCCCAATTTTTAATATTATTGTGAATGGTGTGGTATATAGTTCTCTTAATTTTTTTCTCAGTGAGTTTATTATAAGTGTACAGGAGCTCCATTAAATTTTGTCTGTTCATTTTGTGATCTGCTGCACTAGTAAATTTGGTTATTATTTTTAACTGTCTTTTGGTAGGATTTTTGGGCCTTTTAAGCAAATGATACCATCTGTGAATAGTGATAATTTGACTTTTTCCTTTCCTATACACATCACTTTTTATTCTTTTTCTTCCCTGATGCCCGGCTAATATTTCAATTACTGTACTGAACAGGATTGGTGATAGTGGACATCCTTCTCCTATTCTTGATCTTAGAGGGAAAGCTTTCAACGTTTTTCCATTCATTATGATATTATCAGTATGCTAGTCATGTATAGCTTTTATCTGATTGATATAATGTCTTTCTATACCTATTTTATTAGTGTTTTTTCATAAATGCAATTTGGATGTGGTCAAAAGCTTTTGCTAGATATATTGAGACCACCATATGATTTTTTGTCCTTGCTTCTGTTTATGTAATGCATTATATTTCCTGACTTGTGTATATTGAATGATCATCTGGAATGAAGCATATTCAGTTATGGTATATGATCTTTTTGATGATTTATTGCACCCTTTCTGCCAGTACCTTGATGAAGAGTTTTGAATCTATGTTTGTTGAGGAGATTTGCCTGTTTTAGTCTTTTTTTGGTGGACTTCTTGTCTGATTTTGGAATTAGGGTAATGCTAGCTTCCAGGAATGTGATTATCAGTACTACTTCCCTTTCAATTTCAATAATGATATAGAATATTAGAACTTCCATGAAGTTTTTATAAAATGTGGGGGTAAATCAATCAAGTACTTGGCTTTTTTTAGTTGGCAGGTTTTTGAAATTACCATTTCAATTTCATTGTCTATTATTGCATTATTTGTGGAATTATATCTCCTTAGTTCACTATTGGTAATTTGTATGTACAGTACCTACAAATCCATCCTTTTCTTTTGAATTTTCCAATTTTTTTGCCGTACAGATTTATAAAGTGTTTACCACTAATCTTCTGGATTTCAATAAGATCTACAATGATTTTATCCTTTTCATTTCTACTGGTACTGATTTGGATCTTCCTTTTCTTGTTTTGATGAGATTGTCTAAGAGCTTATCTCTTTCGTCTATTCTTTAAAAACATTAGCTCTTGCATTCATTCATTCTTTGTGGAGTTTTTTTGTCTCAATTTCATTAATTTCTGTTCTGATCTTTATGATTTCCTTCTTTCTACTAGTTTTAGATTCGGATTTTTCTTGCTTTTTAAGAACCTTATGGTACATCATTAGGTCATTGATTTGGGCTTGTTTTGTTTCTGTGGTGTGGGTATTCACAACTGCAAACTTCTTTCTTAGGATGGCTTTCATTGTGTCTCCCAGGTGCTGATATGTTGTTGTATTGGCATTAACATTTGATTCTAGGAAGTACTTTGTTCCTTTCATTTCTTCTGTGGCCCATTGAGTTTTCAAAACTATATTGCTGCATCTCATTTTGTTTGCAAAGTTTCTGTACTTTTTGCCATAGGTTCCTCATTTTTTGCATTATGACTTGATAACATGTAAGGAATAATTTCAATTCTTTTCTGTCACTTTAAGCATGTTTTCTGGGTTAGCATGTGATCTATTTTGGAGAATTCCCTTGTGCTGCTGAAAGTAATATGCCTCCAATTTTTTAGGGGTGGAATACTCTGTAGATATCTATTAAATCCATTTTTTCAAAGGTTTGCTTCAAATGTCCATGCATGTTTGCTTTATGAAATTGGGTTTTCCACTATTTGGTACATGTATGTTTATAATTGTTTGCTTTTCCTGTTGAATTATTTCCTTAAACAATACATAGTGACATTCTTTGCCACTTTTGATCAATTTTGGCTGAAAGTCAACCTTGTCTGAAAGTACACTCAGCTCTACAGCTTGTTTTCATGCTCCTGATACATGGAAATTCTTTTAATAATTTAATTTTTATAGTCTGGGAATATCATTTTGTATGAAATGATTAAATAAGTTTCATTTATGTTTAATATCATTGGGTTTTGTTTCTACGTGAACTCTGCCGGTCTATATCTTTGGATTGATGCATTGAGACCATCCACATTGAGAGTTATTTCTGAAAAGTATTCATTTATCCTGTAATTGCTTTATTTTCCTGTTGTAGATTGCCTTTCCCTCCTTCTATTTAATTGTTCATTCTGCCTTCATATTTGCGTGTCAATTTTAGTGGAAAGACTATTCTTAGCATGAAGATCTCTTTAGTTAGTGTCTACATTTTAATGATGTACTCACTCTAGATGTAGCTAACTAGGCCTTTGCCTTTGTACCAAAATCGAACCACCTCCTTGAATTTCAAAGGGGTGAATGCAATTTAATTGCACCAGCACACAGTTCTCCTGGAATGAACAGCATATTGTTGTTGATACAAAGGCAATTGAGAATTAGCAAACAGAGAAAATCTTTTGATAGCAACAATTATGCCATCCTGAAAATAGAAAATAAATCAGCAAAAATAATAGCAGCAAAATTTGAAGTTATATTATAAATCTATAGTGATAAAATAGCCTGGTACTAGCACAAAAACAGACATGTAGGTACATGGAACAGAACAGAGGAAGCACAAACAGCTCCAGGTACATTCATCTATTTCATCTTTATCGAAGGGGCCAAAAACATACTGGAAGAAAGGTAGCCTCTTTAATAAATAGTTCTGGGAAAACTGAATATTCAAGTGCAAAAGATTGAATCTAGACCCACATATCTTACCATGTAGTAAACTAAAACAAAAAATGGATCAAAGAACTAAATGTTAAAATGCAAACAATCAGCTGAAAGTTGAAATAGGTAACACACTTGAACACAAAGGTGTAGGCATAAACTTTCTAAATAGACCACCAATGGGACAAGAAATAATTCTGAGAATCAATGAATTGGATCATATCAAATTACTAAGCTTCTCCACAGCAAAGGAAAGAACCAACAGAGTGAAGAGAAAAACTACAGAATGAGAAAATAATTTGTTAGTTATTGCTCAGGCAGAGGACTAATATCAAGAATATATAAAGAAGTCAAAAAAATTTAGAGCTCCTGATATAAAAAACCCACTAAAAATGAGAAACAAATGAATAAAAACTTCTCAGATAAAGAAGTATAAATGGTCAATAAATACATAAAATGTACATTCCTGGGCATTAGAAAAAATGCAAATGAAAGCAACACTGAAATGTTATCTTTGTCCAGAAAGAACAGCTATCATCAAGAAATCAAATAATAAATGCTGATAAGGCTACATTGGAGGGGGGACATTTCTACATCGTTGGTGGGAACTTAAACTGGTACAGCCACTATGCAAATCAGTATGGAAATTCCTCAAAACTAAAAACAGAAATCCACTCGACCCAAAGAGTTAAAGATATTACAGAACAGTGTTATAAGCATACACATTTTGAAACCAGCACAACTTATAACTGAATCTTGGAAATGGCCTATTTGCCCATTAACAAAAACTGGATAATAAAAATATTGTAGCTATACACAATGGACTACTGGTCTGTATGAAGAAAGATACACTTGAGGCATTCATAGATAGATGGATGCACTTTAAGCCCATAATGTTAAGAGAAATAAATTAGACAGACAAATTTAAATATTGCATGGTTTCTCTTAAATGAGAAACACAAAATATAGACTAAAATAACAGATGAATAACAGGAACTAGAGAGATAATTTTAAATGGGAATGGGAGCAAGTCATCAAGAGAGGCTTGGAGAATGGGGCTAAACAGGATGAAAATAGAAATAAAGGTAAAAAATCAAAACAAAGTTATGCAAGTTGAAAAGATGAAAAGTTGGAAGGCATTGTGAAGGATGGGGGTCGGAGACAAAAAGTATTAAGTTGTGTTATGTACATGTACCAACTCCCCATGATTAATATATCATTGTGTACTGAAAACACATAGTAATAAAAGCAATAACAGCATTATAGACAAACTGGATAATGACATACCAGAAAAACAATAACATATACCCATAAAAATAAGAAAGACATCTGTTAATTAAAGTAAAAACACTGAGATACTTTAAATACTTACATGCAGTAAACATCTACTAAATGCAATTATATCTCCACTGACAACAGAAAAGAATTCAACAGTAAAAGAGTTCACTAAAAATCTACAGATTTAAAGCTTGTTAGAACTGTCACGATGCAGGGGATGGGAAACAGGTAATAAAAGAAGAAAAACTGAAAAATAAGCAATGGAAGATGAGAAGAAGGGAAAAATATGTTACAGGACCCTATTAAAGAATAAAAGAAAATTAACAGAATTAGATAGAAGTACCAGGAAAGAACAAACACAAAAAGGAAGAAAGAATAGAAAAATGAAAGAATAACAATAAAAAAGAAAAAGGAAAATGAAAATATTCACAACCCCTCAAAAAATTTAATGGAGAAAAAAAGAAAAATGAATAAAAAACTCCTATGTATTTTTGAATGAGTGGTTTCTTTACAGGATCTTCACTCATGGAAGTCATGGTTTTCTGCACCTACCATTATGCTCTGTGCATTTTTGATGTGCTTCTCTGTTCCAGGGGCCTTTCTGTTCACCCTAGGTTTTTACAACCATATAAACTGAGGTATGTGTTTGCTCAGGTTGGTACATGGTTAAAACAATCAGACCTGTGATCTGCACTGTATACACGTAACAAGGCAAGGGTTCAAGCAGATCACTGCAATTCACACCAGCATTTTTAGACCCAGACTTCTCTGAAAGCCTCACCACAAATGGCAGGGCTTTGTCACTTTTCTGCTCTGAGGTTAAACTTCTCAGGGTATCAATGCCTAGCTTGCACATTCCCCATGACTCTCTCCATGGTGTCTCTCCACCAGTAACTCTGTGTGTGTACATGTGTGTGTGTGTGTGTGTGTGTGTGTTAACAGGAGGAACACTGAAGTGAAGTTGCTTTGTACTTTTTATAGTTCAGTGTTAAATAATCAACTCTTTTCTGAAATAGCACCTAGTTAAACACTCTGGCTATATGGGACTCTGTGTAATGGATTTCTTTTGTGATTCTAAACTTACATTTGGAAGTAATTCTTCCAGAATAAAACCCCACACAGGTTTTGCAGTTTACAATAGTCATGCGTTATTCTTGGGCCTAGCACTGCTGACCTGGAGCATTGTCTATCTCCAGAGTTCCCAGCACTGGGGGCTTACCTCGTGTCTGCTGAGAGAGATTCCCCTCCTTAGAGCCCCGGTGAGCTTCCAGACTGCATCATCTTTACTCTGAGCTGTGCTCTGTATCTCCACATTCTCTGTGGTTTCTAATCTTCCTGTCAGTTGCCTTTCAGTACCCAGAGATCTACTTTTATTTCTACCAATTTTTTACGTTCAGGGTGTCTGGGTTCCAGTCCTGGAAAAGCAGTATTTTGTTTACTCACGTTTACTTTACCATTTTGATTCCAAATTCAGTTTTCAGAAATTCAACAACTTTTAAGTAAGTGAACAGTTCAGAAAACTACATTAAAGACTTCTGGGAAGATAGCAGAATGGCAAGCAACAAATCATCCTCTCAAATATTCAGAATCCAGACTCTGGAAAATAACAATTTGGGGAAGAAAATGAAAAAAGGAAATGGATACCTGGGACCCAGAATGAATCTGATGGAAAACTTGGAGACCTAAAAAGAAATTGAAGAGAAAGAATACAAGGCAGGGAAAGGAAGAGGCAACATGCACTTTTCTCCTGGCTCCTTGTGGCTCACAAGAAAGGAAGATCAAATGTACAGAGACATGGCAAAAGCAGGAGACACCAGAAGTGTTAAAGGTGAAACACTGGTAGAACATACCAGTGGATGCTATGTCCTACAAAATGTGATGAATGACTCCAGTCCAAGCATCTGTCATATCCACTGGAGAGAGGGCTTGTTCAGACACCATTCCATGTGGGAGCAAACTGAACCTTGGATTCACAGCAACTACAGATTGGCTTCATTTAAGAAGAGGATATTAGAAAATGGAAAAGATACTCTTTTTTCATGGAAAAATATAGTCAAAATGGTCACACTTTCAAAACTGTTATATAGGTTTAACACAATTCAATCAAAATATCAGTAATATTCTTTACAGAACTGGAGAAAACAATCGTATATTTTATGTGGAACCAGAATAGCCCAAGCAATTCTGGACAACAAGGGCGAGGCTGGGAGTATCACAATCCTATATTCAAATTGTACTATAAAAGTACAGTAATAAAAAATACGGTAATGGCAAAAAAACCTTGTGGATTAACAGAACAGAATAGAAGATACCAAAAAAAAAATTACCAGGCACACTGAGTTATGATTTCTTTGACAGAGGGGCCCAATTTCTTCACTGAGGTAAGATAACCTCTTTAACAAATGGTGTCAGTAAAACTGGCTATCTACATGCTGAAGTTTGAACCTAGATGATGTGTCTCATGTTACTCTAAACTAAAATCAAAGTGGAGCAAGCATTTAAACATTAGAACAAAAACACATAATCTGCTTGGAGGCAAAAAGGGTAAAACTCTTAAAGACATAGACACAGGCAAAGACTTTTCAACAAAACCCCTGTTACACTAGAAGAAATATGAAGAATTAAGAAATGGAAACATAAAATTAAAATGTTCTGCATGGCAAAGGAAATCATCAACAGAAGGAAGAGACTATCTACAAAATTGGAAAAAAATTTTGTCAGATTCTCTTGCAAGAAGAATTAATACCTAGAATATACAAAGAACTAGAAATAATTTGACCACTCAAATTTAAAGACATAATCCAAAAATGAGCATCTGAAGCGAACAGACACTTATTAGAAGGGGAAATACAAACAGTAATAAATATATGAAATATTGTTCAGCACTGGCCATTTGAGAATTGCATATTAAAACAACGGGACTCTATCTTACTCCAGAAAGAATGGCTATCATCAAGTTATCAACTAATACCAAATGCTGGTGTGGGTGTGGGGAGAAAAAAATCATTCTTCCTTCTTGTTAGGAGTGTAAACTGATATAACCCATTACTACTCTATCATAAAGAAGGATAATAGAGTCATTTTTAGAAAATGAGTGCACTTTAAGACCATAATACTAAGCAAAGTAACTCAGATACACAAGGTTAAACACTGCCAAGTTTTCTCATATGTACTGTGAGAAAATAAGACAGTAGGAAAAAAAGAGAGAAAATTTATCGTAATCCAGTGTAGTTAATGTATCTAAAATTGTGCCTTTACATAGTGTAATTGTCTTACATGTTTTATATGGTTTTTGGCCTATTTGTCTGGTTTTAATCTGTATATATGATAACATTATAAGGTCTTATAGGAGAAATGAATGAATCTGTTCCTGACAAAATAGAGAGGAAGTGGAGGTGTGGGGTAAAATAAAATTGAGATATATTATGTACCTATACCAACTCTCTTTAGGAAATGAAATCTAGATACTACAAGCATGTACTAGTAAAAGTTTTTTTTTAAAAAAAGGAAAGAAAATTGCATTAGTAAACAACAGAATGTAACTGTTCAAAACTAGTGGTGAGAAAAAATTTCTTAAACTCGCAGTATAAAAGCATGTTTACATGCATAATATGCATTGAGGTATAAAGATAAAGAGGATATGTGGTTAGTCTTCAAAAATAGTGCAAGGAAGAAAACATTGCAACATCTTTATATTTCTCAAAAGAAAAACTGCCAAAGAACTGACAATCCTTCATATTTAGACTTTCCAGAGCCCATAAATATGTTAGCCAGTTCCTCAAAATAAATCTCTCCCTTTACATATTGTTCATCTAAAATATATGGTGGATGTTTAAAAGAAAAATTATTACACTAAAATTCATATTGTCATTATCTCTTTCAAAAGTTCCACCTTGCTTTGAAAACATTTATCCCATCATTCTTGCCACTTTCTGAAGTAGTCCTGGAACTCCTCTTCCATGAATGTCTTTATGAGCTGTGATAAAAAAAATGTGGTGAAGTAGTGCGGTGGCAGGGAAGTCCAAAGCTGAAGTACGGACATGACACAGAGTGGCTGGTGATTGATGAGAACCAGTGCTGTGCTCCAGCACGCAGACAAGCGGAACAGAAATGGGTGGGCAGGGCCATCACTTCATTTCAAAGGCATGAAGTAAATTCCAGAAGCAGAAACGTCCTGGTTCACTTCACAGCGAAAATCCCAGAGTGGAATGAGGAAAGAGATATCCAGTCACAGTGGAAGGCTGGTAGGTGGGAAACAGACTAGGGGGAATTCTGCCGAGAAGTAGGAGTGGGGACGATCTAAAAAACTTTTACTAGTACATGCTTGTAGTATCTAGATTTCATTTCCTAAAGAGAGTTAGTATAGGTACATAATATATCTCAATTTTATTTTACCCCACACCCCCACTTCTCTATTTTGTCAGGAACAGATTCATTCATTTCTCCTATAAGAGATCTTATAGGACGATCTAGGCTCTGGTGGCCACCAAAAGCCAGTCTTAGCCCTAAATACAGAAGAAAGGAAGTATCTTCCTGGGTTGTGACTAGCAGAACAGCCTTGGTCCAGGGGCATAAGCAGGGCAGCAGCTTTGCCCTGCAATGAGATAAAGGCACCCACCTGGCTAAAGTTCAGCAAATAAGAGGAGTCAGTGGTGTGGAAAAGAGGAAGCTGTCATGGGACTTTCTCTATAATAGACCATATACTAGCCATTAGGGCATGCTTAAGTAGATGCAAAGGAATCAAAATTATCCCATGTATATTATCTGACCATAGTGCAATGAAATTGGGAATTCATGGCAAAAGAAACCACAAAAACTCCATAAACACATGGAAATTAATTAACATGCTCTTAAAAATCCAATGGGTCACAGATGAAATTAAACAAGAAATAAAGCAATATCTATAAGAAATCAACCAATAACAATTGCTGGCAGGATTGTGGGTTAAAAGGAAACCTTTTCTGCTGTTGGGGGTGTAGACTGGTACAATCACTGTGTGTATCCTTTAAAAAAATGAGGATTAGAAGTCCCACCTGGGGGCTGGGGATTTAGCTCAGCGGCAAAAGCGCCTGCCTGGCAAGCGCAAGGTCGTGAGTTCGGTTCCTGGTACCAGAGAAAAACCAAAAAAAAAAAAAAAAAAAGAAGTCCCACCTGACCCAGCTCTTCCTCTTCTTGGTATTTTCCCAAAAGAAAGGAAAACATCATATCACAGTGATATATGTGCACCCATGTTTATAGCAGAACAAGTTGTCATAGTTACATCTTGAAAACAACTCAAGTACCCATAAACCAAGGAAGGGATAAAAAAATGTGGCATTTTTGTACAATGGAGTTCTACTTAGCTGTAAAGAAAGATAAATTTGAGGCTTTTATAGGTAAATGGATGCAACTAGAGACCATACTCATAAGTGAAATAAATCAGAATTGCATGTGTAAGCATCATATTGGGTCTGTAGTGTAAGAAACTGAAAGAGTAAGTAAGATCCAAAAGGTACAATAGATATAGGGAAAGGGAAAGGGAAAGGAACTGCTCAAAAGGGAAGGAGCAACTGGGATTGGGGAAAAGAGAAAAGAAGGAAGGGTAAAAAGATATGCATATATAGACAAGATAGCTAAGATAAATGTACTACTAATTTCTATTAATTTATTGATAGGAACAGTTAGTGCTTATATTCTTTGATCAATTTTGCATACCTTTATATGGTGATCTGGACAACTATTTTGAAGATAACAATACGCAATACAATAACCACTGATAATTTCCTATCATCTTGTTTTGAAATTCTATATCATTTTTATTATTTTTTTTTGCCAATTAAAGCAGTGCTGAGGTTACATCTCACTCCAGAAAGAATGGCTACCTTCAAGAAATGAATAACATGCTGGAAAGTCTGGGGCAAAAAGGAGCCCTTCTTTGCTCTTGGTGAGAATGTAGACTTGTGCAAGCTCTGTGGTAACCAGTGTGGAGATGACTCAAATACCTAGGATTAGATGTCCCATCTGATCCAGCTACTCCCCTTCTGGGTATCTTCATGGAAGAATTAAAAGCATCATAACATAGAGATACATAGGCATCCATGATTATAGCAGCACAGTTTGCAATAGCTAAATCTTGGCAACAACCCAGTTGCCCATCAACAGGTGAATGGATAAAATGATGTCTTTTTTTATACAGTGGCATACTACTCAGCCACAAAGGAGGATAATCTTGAGACATTTCTAGTCATCTAAATGGATGCACCCTGAGACCATACTCTTAAGTGAAATAAATCAGACACACCTGTGTAAGTATCACGCTGTCTCCCTAGTATGAAACACTGAAAGTGTAAGGTCCAAAATGTACAATAGATTTTGTGAAATAAGAAGAAAATTTTTCAAAATGAAAGAGGAACTAGGGAGGGAGAAGAGGGAAAGGAAGGAAAGGAAGAGGGAAAAATGATTAAGGAAAGATATGATGGAAAAACAAGCTTTGTAAATAAGGAGGGGAAGAGGGTTTTGAAGGAGGGTTGGAGATTGGCCAGAGAGAGGAACCAAAGTAAAGCACATACAGATATAAGCTCCTTATGATAAATATGATCAGATATATAAATATATACAGATATAAGCTCCTTATGATAAATAAATTTTTCTATCTAAATTGTACCAAGAACCTAAATAAAAAGAAAACAAACAGGGGCTGGGGATTTAG
>NW_004955475.1:2163126-2175274 GCF_000276665.1 Chinchilla lanigera
AAAACAAACAAAAACACATGGTGAATGCCACTGCTGTGTGCCATCCAACAGAAAGTCAGGCTTAAAAAATATTACACTGTAGTGTGTCTTCAACTGCCTTATTCACCTATGATGACACCATACAATTTCTGGATCTTTCTCAAAGTCAAAATGACTATGAAAAGTAAACCTTTTGGATCAATTCAGGGTGTCTAGGCAAACACAACAGCACATCCAAATACACTCACCAAAGCAAATTTTCAGGACTACTTCACAAAGTGGCAAGAGATGGATGGAGGGGTCAGGAAGGGATTACAAATGAGATGAAACAAAGAATTAAGATTCCCCAACCCCCCAGAAGGGTTGCAAACATTATATCCTATGTGCACATACTAATAAAGAAAATTTTATATAAGAGCGGAAAGGATAATGTTTGTGTCTTCGAGGTGATAGAGAATACAGTGAAGTAGATTAATAGCAATGTGTCTTTTACTGTAATAAGCTTTTAAATTGAAAAACTCACAGTATTTTTACCACATTTTGTAGACATCCTTTTAGTTGTATTCTTCTAGAGAACTCACAAGAGTTTAATAGTATATAAAGTAGATTTCTAAGCCCAAACAATCACAGGCACTTTAAGAGATACTACATAGAATTACATACCTCACAAAAAAAAGCTTTTCAGTAAAAAAAGTGTAGGAATATGGAGTACAAATGTTTTTCCTCATCCCTCCCATTAAGTACAATTAAGAGCCTTAGTTAATATTTACAGACAAATATAAGAAGACTCTGAAATATGTGAAGTCTCACTAGCTAAGGGCCTTGTAACCCAAGGAAAAACACAGTGATGAATTCTCTTGGTTTGCATCCTGCCTCATATATCCCAGACTTCTGGAAAAAACAACATTCCTGCCAAGAAAGCCTGTTATCTCTAGCCAAAGGACTGCAAAATACACAGCAAAGTAAGATGCTAAACTTTTAGATAAGGACAGTTCTGCTCAAACACCAGAGGGAATATTGCAACACTATCTCTGCCAGGAAGGACTGACTGAAGAGCCTTGATTGCTACCCCTGTTGAGCTTTAAGACATACCTCAACCCTCCCCCAACAGGGTGGTATCAAAGAATGCCATGAAAGTGTTTAAGGATTTAGCTTAGTGGTAGAGAAATAGCATAATAAGAACAAGGCCCAGTGTTCAATCTCCAGCACTGCTAAATGAATGAATTAATGAATTAATGAATAACTAAATAAATAACATTTAGTAAGGAAACAGGACTTATACAGCCACATATTTAAACTTGTCTGCCATTATTTTGTCAGCTAATTTCTTAAAATCAGTCCCTTGCCTCATGGATATGCATATTTTTTTTATTTTGTTTTTCTAGAAAACCCAGAAAAACACAATGTTAGACAAAGTAGATTTCAGACCAAAAAAAAGAATTACAGACACAGATAGAGACATTACACAATGAAAAAATGGTCAGTCTGCCAAAATGAGAGCACAAACTTATATGTGAATGCATCAAGCAATGCACTATAAAATATGTGAAGAAAAAATTGAAAAACTTGAAAGAAGAAAGAGAGAAACTCATAATTATAGCTTTGGACCCAATATACCTTCCTAAACAACTGGACAAAAATAATTATTATTTACAGTAACGGAACAGGACCTTAAACAATGGCACCTATTCCTCATTTATAGAGCACACTACTAAAAACAAGGTTACACATTATTTTCAAGCACCCAGAGACAATATCTTGGTTAATTATACAAATTTCAAGAAATAGTATTTAAATCATACAGACTATTTTATAACCACTGTAGAATCAAAATAGAAATCGATAATAGAAAATAGCAAAAATCCCCAAACACTTGGAAACTAAATAACGCATAAATACTACAAGGGTCTTGAACTCTTCATAATGTATAGGCAAAATTAATGGAAATGAAACACAGATAATGAAGGATCCATGGACTTTTGAGAGGAAGGTAATATTAAACAAATCCACAGGCTGAAACATGACATAAAGGAGTGCGGACCTGGCAGAAAGGCCACATTAATAGATCTGTGGGCTTAGGACTAGAAATACGTACCAAAAAAGGAGGGGCATCAAGAGATGGATGGAGAAGAGAAGGAAAGGAAAGGGGCTGAGAGAAAGAACTCAGTAGTGTTATGCATGTGTATGAAATCCCTATAAGGAATGTAAACTTATGTTCTATACACATGTACTGATAAAATAATCTTAAAGAATAAAGACACATTTTAATGGTCAACACATGACTCAGATAAAAAAGAACAGCCAGGGCATGGTGGTGCATACCAATAATCCCAGAACCCTGTAAGCTGAGACAGTAGGATTGCTGTGAGTTTGAGAATAGCCTGGGCTACTTAGTGAGTTCAAGGCCTGCCTGAACTACATAGTGAGACCCTACACTGTTCTGAGTATGTTGTTTCACAGAACTGTTCCATTCTTAATAATATGAATGATTTCCCTAAGATGACTCCTGGCCACAGCCCTCTGGGAGATTGCCTGGTGATGTATTAAATTTCATTCTCACACTGGCAAGTTGTGCAAGGGAAGTCACTTTAAGACTACGATCCTGAACTAGGTTTAAAATTTCTATGAACTGCAGATTTCAGCTGGATTTAAGACACTGAACTGTGCTTATTACTGTTTACTGCACTCTCCAGCAGTTTACCTTATGCTTGCAGAGGTTGTTTCCGCTCTTCATACTGACTAGCTATTCCAACTTGCTTACCATTGTTTGGTGCATTACCATTTTAGTTTTCCTGAGCTATTCAGATTTTTCATTATGTTTTTTTGATTATCAGAATTTTTCCTCACTTTTTTTATTATGGATTATAATCTCTTCTTTGTTGCCCTGAATCCTCTCACACAGTCACACAAAGGCTGCTTTCATTCTGCCATCTTGAACCCCAAAGCCTAAATACAGTGTGACTCAAGAAATATTGCCAAGGACAGAGGAACATGTTTTGCAATGATAAGGGAATCAATTCAGTTGTAAGATATAACGTTTATAAATTTATATCCATTATAACAGGGTTGACATATGTATATGTATTATACTAGAAATAAAAGGAAACATAAATACATTCACAATCACAAGCAAAGATTTTTACATAAATCAGTAACTGATAAAACAACTAGTTATCAAATATGTAAGGATATAGGCGATTAAGAGAATATTTTACAGTTTGTTGCAAACAATGTTGGTGGGGCACAACACAAATTATATTGAAATGCAGTCTTTTTATGTTTTATTTTACTTTTAATTGGTGTGTAATAACTGAACAAATTTTAGCATGTACTCTGAAGTTTTGATACACATATTCATTGTGAGATTATTAAATTAAGACAATAAGTATAGCACTCATTTCCAATACTTATTTTTATTTGTGGTAAGAATATTCAAGTTCTTCTCCTCTAGAAATTTGAAATACATAATACATTATTACTCATTGTGATCACCCTTCTGTGCATGGCATACCAGAAATTCTTACTCCTATCTTAATTGTAACTTTGTACCTGTTGAACCACATCTTCCTATCCCATTACCTCCCTCCCCAGCCTTTACTAACCACTATTTTACTCTATGACATTAACTCTTAAATTCCACATATGAATGAAATCATGCAGAACATGTCCTTATATGCCAGACTTATTTCAGTTGACATATTGATCTATGAGTTCATATATATTGTTGCAAATGACAGGATTCCATTATTTTTATGGCAGAATAGTAGTCTGAATCCACTTTTTAAAGTCCATTCATCTCTTGATGGACATTTAGGTTGATTCTGTAGCTTGTCTATTGTATGTAGTGCTACAATAAACATGGAAGTGAAGAAGTCCCTTCCATATTCTGATTTTCTTTTCTTTGCATATATATCCAGTGTTGAAATTGTTGAACAGTATGGTAGTTTCACTTTAAATTTTCTGAGTGAATATCCCTAGTTTACATGGGATCTGCATTAATTTAAATACCATCTCAAGTGTGTACAAGGATTAAGTTTTCTTTGCATCTCCAAGGATATTTGTTTTTTGTGTTTTTTTAATAAAAGATCGTTCCAGATGAATACACACTTCTCTGATAAAGAAATACAAATGGCAAATAAATATATAAGAAAATGTTCAACATCATTAGTCATTCGAGAAATGCAAATTAAAACAACATTGAGATTTCATCTCACCCCAGTAAGAATGGCTAGCATTAAGAAACCAACCAATAACAAATGCTGGCGAGGCTGTGGAGAAATAGGAACCCTTCTCCACTGCTGGTAGGAATGCACACTGGTGAAACCTCTGTGGAAATCAGTTTGGAGACTGCTCAGCAAACTAGGTCTAGAGGTCCCATTCAACCCAGCTATTCCCCTTCTGGGTATTTTCCCAGAAGATCTGAAAACATCATATCACAGCAATATATGTGCACCCATGTTCATAGCAGCACAATTTGTAATTGCTAAATTGTGGAAGCAACCCAAATGTCCAGCCACTGAGGATTGGATAAAAAAATTGTGGTACTTTTATATAATGGAATATTACTCAGCTATAAAGAAAGATAAACTAGAGGCTTTTATAGCTAAATGGTCACAACTAGAGACCATACTCATAAATGAAATAAATCAGACCTGCATGTGTAAGCATCATATTGTCTCACTAGTGCAAGACCTGAAAGAGTGAATGAAAACTAGGAAGTATGATAGTGTGAAATGAAAGGAAAATGTTCAAAAGTAAAGGGCAACTGGGATGTGGGAAAAAAGAAGGGAAGGAGGGAAAATTATGTAAGTATGTATATACAGGATAGCTAACATTGTTGTACTACTGTCTTCTATTGCTCTACAGAAAGGAAAAGTTAATAATTACTTGTTTGATCAATCTTGTATGTTTCTATTTGTTTTCCTGAGAAACCACTTGGAAGATATCAATAAGTAATACAACAGCCATGGTTAATTTCCTATAACTTTGTCTGTAACTCTGTTGTGTTTGTATTGTTCTTATGCTATTTTGTAAATGGATGTCTGTCTCTTAATATGTTTTCCTTCTTTTTTTAAAAAATAAATAAATAAAAGATCATTCTAACAATTGTAATTTATCTTGCAATTGTGTGATTATTAGCGCTGTTGAGAATTTTGTCATGCAGTTTTGGCCACTTGTGTGTGTTCCTTTGAAAAGTATTTATTCAGTTCCATTGAGTATTACATATCTCTTGACAATTTGGATATTTTTTATAATATCCAAATAATACGGTTTGACTTAATCTCGCTTATAAATTTTCAGTTATGTTTCCTGTTCTCTTGGAGTCGTGTTCAAAATGGCATTGCACAGACCAATGTCATAAATATTTTCTCTATGGTTTTGTAGTAGTTTACAGTTTTAGGTCTTACATTTAACTTTTAATTCTACTTTGAATTAATTTTGTACATCCTGTGAGATAAGAGTCTAATTTCATTTTTCAATATGTGGGTATCTAGTTATCCCATCACCACTTTAAAAGGCTATTCTTTCCACATTGTGTGTTCTTAGCATCTTTGTCAAAAATCAGTTAACCAACTATAAATGTGCAGATGTATTTCTGACTTCTCTATTCTATTCAATTGGTACAGTTGAATGTGCCCTGAGGTGGGGATCTAGTTGGAGATGGATCACTGGGAGTTAACCTAGAAGGGTATGTTTTCGTCCTGTGCTCATTCCCTCTTTCTCTGCTTTCTGGATGCTGTGTGCAAAAGTTTTCCTCCACCATGTCATTTTGCCCTGCCTTTTCTGCATGAGACACAGATGACTGTGGCTGAACCCTTTAAATCTATGAGTCAAACTAAGACTCTCCTCCCTTAAATTTTAGGTGTCAGGTATTTTGTCCAAATGATGGGAAAACGACTACTAAAAAAATTGATAGCAGAGAAATGGGGTCCTTGTTGTCACTATATTTGGCCATATGATTTGGCTTGTGGGAGGAGTTTGGAAAAATTTGGAGATGTGAGAAGGTGGGAAAAACCTTAAAATGCTGCAAGCACACCTTGGCAGTCAACTATTGGTCAGAACTCAGAGCACCAAAATGCTGATGTGAATGTGAACAATAAACACTCCTGAAGTTTCGGATGAGAAAAAGAACTCCATTGAAACTGGACTAAGGTGCCATGAATATTTCATTAGAGTAAAGAATCTTCTACATTTTGTTTATGTCTTAAGATCAGCATCTCCAGGAAGAAACAACAGACTTCACCAGCAGTGCTAGCACTGAGAAAAGCAAATGGTTATGGTAAACTGCAAAAACAGCATGGGATTTCACTACGAAACCAATTCCTTCCACATGGGAAGATAGAGTTGGAGAAGAAATCCAGTGTAACATCTAACATATTTGAGAGCACTTAATATCTGACATATTTGAGTGCACTTTGGGAAGGTGTTAATTTTGTAGGACTGAACTACAGAATAACTAAAAAACATCTTTACTACCCACAGTGACTGGGTAAGAGATGACCACAAGAGATAGATGTGTAGAGGGTGTGGTCTACACATAGACTCCTTGAGAAGTATAATCTCAGGCTGGAAATTATACAGGTATCTTGTCCCCAAATTTCAGAATCCAGGATATTCATTGGTAGCTTTTTAAAGGTTACTGGTTACAAAATGTTGGCATTAAGTTGTTGGCTTGAAACCCCCTATCCCACTGCCTACATACAACACAGATTTCAGTGTGAGGTAGGATGGAGGAAATAAAGATAGGCAGAAAGGAAGCTAAGAAAATTGCTATGATAAATGTGTACTTATTTTTTTTTTTGAGATAGGGTTTCACTATGTAGTCCAAGCACACCTTTAACTCATTATGTAACCTGGGTAGCCTCAAATTCTTGGTGATCCTCATGCTTTAGTCTCTCTAGTGCTTGAATTACAGGCATGTTAGTAACACCCAGTTTAAAATTGTACTTTTAAGAAAAAATTATAGCTTCTGGACACAAAAGTCACTTAACTATTTTTCCCTTCCAGGAACTGCATTCAAAAAAATTCCGAAGGGTCTCAAAGACACAATAAATCTATCAATTAGGCTTTGGACCTGTACTTTTCACCTGTAAATTAACTTCCTCACATAGACCTCCACCCTCAAGGAAAAAACATTAGTGGGCAGGATATCTTAACTTCAAAGGGATATAAATGATTTCCATTCTGACATAACCTATGTGTAATGAGACAGACAGTAGGAATACATATCCTAGATTACTGATTTTGAAGACATCCCCAATTCCTATAAATATACTCAGCCTCAGATCATAGAACACCTCTTTCTCTCTCTCTCTCTCTCTCTTTCTCTCACCTGTACTCTATTATTTTGAGGGAGTAATTTAAATTTATGCCTAATAAATTTCTTTATGAATCTTACTGCTGAATCTTGAGGATTCTTTTTATGATAGGAGTCACCTAACGTGCAATGTATTTCTACTGTAGGGTGGGTTTAAGGAACTCTTAAGACCCTGTCTGGTAACAAATGATCTGAATATGGGATATGCCTGAACATGGATGGTTGCTATAGTCAGGGGTGTGCAGGCAGAGGGTCCTGGAAGGAGAGCATCTCACAAATCTAGATGCCTTAAACTAGTGAGAGAGTGCCATTTCATGGGGCACACATGTAGGGACACAGAAACTGGGAACAGTTGGAGTGAACATAGCCCTAGGGTGGAAATCATTTACTGAGAACACCCAGTAGGAAAGGTGGAGCAAGACTTAGTGTTCACACAGAAAAGCATGAGTGTGGAAAAAATTGTCTTAGTAGTAAGTTACTATCTCTTCCCCGTATCTTGTAGATGCCAACAGTACAGACCCTGAAAAAAAACCACTCATTCAAAAATGTGGAGTTTTTCCTATATTTGGACTTATTTCTCTTCTTCATTGGTTTTGTGGAGGTTTGAGTTTTTTTCTGTTTTTTCTTTATTTTGCTCTATGTTTTGTCTTTTTCTTCTTTTTCTTAATTGTTTTTAATATTACTTTGATGTAATTTTCTTTATTTTCATTTGCCACTTAATATGATACGTTATCTCACTTCTCTCTCCTCTTCAAATTCCTTTAGTTTATTTTTAGAATTTTACTTACTTTCCCATTTTCTAACTCCCTCAAATTTACTAGAATTATTATTAAGCTTCATAAATCTTTAGATAGTGTCTCGGTTACTTTCTCTTATTGTTGAGACAAAATACTCAACACCTAAATTTAAGGAAGGAAAGGATTATTTAGCTCACAGTCTGTGGAGATTTCAGTCCATACTTGGTTGGCTCCAAGGCAAAGTGGCACATGGCAGAGGACAACAGTTCATGGCAGCAGAATATAGCAAAACAACAAAAGCAAAAAAGGGGGAGGGGAAGCAAGCCTCTTTTCCTCCCATACATTATATGCAAACTACCTGCTCTGGGGCAGGTGTTGCACTCACACCCATGATTCAATCACAAACTCTAGAAGCATCCCCCAGGACTGCATGAGGCTTTAGGGGGACATCCAAGCACAAAACATAACAGGTAGATGACTCTAGGCTATTATTTTTGGAATTCTTTTCTATTGCTAAGGGTGGTATAATGGCTGCATTACGTACATATTTAAGATATGTCAGTATTTCATTTGTTGGTAACATTCTTCCCATTGTCAGAGGGGCATAGTTATTGTTATTAGTTTTTACCATATTCCAATACAGTATACCTCAGTTGATGAACTCAATTTGCCCCAAATTCATGTTTCAACACCAGAAAGTTCAAGAATTGAACATACTTTTCTCATGAGAAATAATGGAAAACAAAATAATTGGTTCTGAGACTCAAAAGTACACTTATAAATTCACTTTTCCTGGACTTTTACAAATTTTACAATGATTTCTGTCTTTAAATCTATCACAGTTCTCACAGTGTTCCTATTAGCTTTATTGCTGGTATATTAAATATTTTGGAGCCGTGATTTCAATATTTTATGCAAATAAAGCACAAAGAAAGCACAATGATGAATGTTTTAATGCACTAACACAAGCACTATAGTCTTGTCTGGGAGAGAGAGGTGCATAGACTGAAACATCATCCCTTTGTGTCCACAGCAAGATATGACATGTGATTCACACTTGGCTCATATAGGGTTTTTTGAATCAGATTTTCATTGTGTTTATGAAGCAAAGTTGTAAATTTGGAATAGATTTTTTTTCAAATCTTGCTGTTCAAGTAGTGGAAATTTTGAACTTGAAACCTTTTGAAAATTGAGGTATCAGTGTACCTGGTTTATCTCTGTGACACTATGAATACTGACATTTTTTTCTTAAAAAGTAGGCATCATGCAAATTACACTGAACCCTCCCCCTTTCAAAATTAATGGAAGTGCTCAGATCATGAGACAGAGATAATGCCTATATTTAGGCACACTCAGAGTGTATCACTGGAAGCAGACAAATGAAAAGAACAATAAGGTGCTCAGTGAGCTCTAAGTCCATACAACAAAACTGATAATGGAGTTAATAAACAGAATGCAAACAGAGAGCTGACAGAAAACTCTAAAACAATCTAGCTGATGTAAAAATGGTTACAAAACATGAGTGAGCTGCTTAGCAAAGAATTTGAGTCCATAAAAAGGCACCTAAAAATTCAGGAGAAAAAATTTCTACCAAAAGTACAGACAGAAAGAAGTGACAACTGTGATGAAAGAGTATCACAAGTACAAGACAGGGCTTATGGTGGCAGGCATAAACTTAATAGATACCTTAAAAACAATAAGCAAAAGTGGAAATTAGGAACATAGACTGCTATATGACACATAGAAGAATAATCTAAGATTACTTGGAAGTAGCGACGATTAGAAGACACCATCAGTGTCATAAAAATGCCTGTTTACAGAGATAATAACAGAAAACTTTCCAAGTAAAAATGAACAATTTAATATGTAGATAATTGAAACATGTAGAACCCTAAATGGTCATGATCAGAAAAGGACTTCTCTGTGACATAACATAGGCAAAATTTCAAGTCTGAAACAAGGACAGAATATTAAAAGCTGTTCAAAAAAAGCAATAAATCACTTATAAAGGTGGATTCATTAGAATTACATCTGAGTTCTCAACACAAATCTTAAAAAGTAGTGGAGCTTGGACTGAAGCATTTCAAGTCATAAAAGAAAACAGCTAAATTATTCCACACATATTACCAAATCATAGTGCAATAAAGCAGAATGTGAATGGCAACAGAAGCCAGAGAAATTATGTAAATATGTAGTTAAACAATATACTCAAATATTCACTGGGGGTACCCAGCCCCTCCCATCATGGCTTCTGGGATCCAGGTGAACAGCAGCACAAGAAGGTCCAGCGCCTGGCCCCTCCAATCACTATTTTGGCTGTGAGGATCCAGATGAAAAGCAGCACGGGAAGACACAGAATCAGGCCCCTGCCTTCCACACTGCTGGGATATAGGTGAACACTGCTGAAGGACACAGAAACTAGTAGGAACATCAGCCACACAGTAGAGGCAAAGCCAAGGTGTACAGGATAGACAGGTGGGACTAGCAGCATGAAATTGTCAGAGGCAACAGTAACAATACAAGCCAACACGTGGTAAGTGAGGTGAACCAGCATTGTGCTTGGAAACAAAGACACACAGAATAGAAGTAAGTGGGTAGGGCTTCCCTTAGTCTCTCACTGTTTTTCTACATTTTCTTTGTTCTTTTCTTTTTACTTATCTTTTTTTCTCTTTTCCAAATGGATTGGGAGATACCAGCCACAGAAAACTAATCCCACCACCAAAACCCAGAGACCAAGTTCAGTAATCACTTGTTTACTCATTTATTGTTACTTTTCTGCCTCCTCTAGTTTCCCAAAACTTGTGTGATAATCTTGACACAAGCCCCCAGCCTGGCATCTAATTTCTTTTCAGTTATCTTTGCTTTATCCACCATCTTTCTTAAATTTCACCACCATAGGTTAAAACCACTCTACCGAGGGGAAGTACTTTGCATGCAAGTTCCCAAATTTCAGTTGATTCTATACTATAATTGTAGATTTTGCTCCTATGGTTTAAGGTACAAAATTAATACCTACAACAGTTTGTCAGTTTCTAAACTGTCCCTGAGGCTATTCTTATTGCTAATTATAGTTCTTTACCTAGGATGTCGTATCTGTTGTAATCAGTTGTTTGACCTTCTGTAACAATATTGGGAGACTCTGGTAATAACTTCACCTCAGCCCAGCACTAAAGAACTGGGGATTGAACCAAGCAGATAGCAATATCTCACTCATAATTAACTGGGAATGTAAGATCTTGGAACAGACACAAGCCAAGAACCTCCTATTCAGAAGACCTCCCAGAGGAAGAGATTTTTCCTAGGGAGGATTTAATATTAGTGACGTAGCTACCTACTATAAAAACTTACAAAGATCAACACAGAAAAAAATAAAAACTTTTTGAAATAGAAAATGATATGACCCAGAAGTAAAATGCAATATCAGACCTCCAGCCCACCCACAACAAGTCAAGAAGGAAATAAGAAAATGAAAAATGGAATGGGTCTGGGATATAGCTCAGCAACATAATGCCTGCCTGGCAAGAGCAAGGTCTCGAGTTCAATTCCCATTTCCGAAAAAAGAAAAAAAGAAAAAAGGAAGATGCACACCTGAAATTTCTGAAATGATAGCAACCAAATTAAAGAAACAAATCCATGAGGCTATAAAGGAAAATAGGTTAGAAATAATCTCTCAGGTAAAAAATGAAATGTCAACATTTTATAAAGGAATTTCTCAGCAAATTTAAAATAGTGATAGATGAAAAATGAATGATAATATGAAGAGGATGGAAACTGTGAAAAATAAATATGGGAAAGAAGTAGAATGCATGAAATGGATTCAAATAGATATCCTAGAAATTAAAAATTTCATTGAAAGCTGGCAAAACCAATGGAAAGAAACAATATAGACTTTTACACCTTAAAGTCTGGATCACAGCCAGAAATCACAAAAGAAAAGATCTCTTCAGAATAACAAGGGATCAAGAAATAACAACTCAACAGCTGCAAGACAATAAAAAAACATAAGACAGGTGACAATGAAAAAGTAGGAGTCAACACAAATGACAAAAAAAGACTATTTGCAGGAGTAATAGTAGAAAATTTCTCTAACATGAGAACAGAATCTGGCATACAG
>NW_004955475.1:2177098-2178424 GCF_000276665.1 Chinchilla lanigera
ATGAAAATGTAATTAAAAATTACTAACAAAGAAAACCCCAGGTCCCGATGGATTCATGGCTGAATTCTACAACAAATTTTGATAAGATTTAACGTCAATTCTTCTCAAACTCTCTAATGAAATTGAAAAGGATTCCATTCTCCCTAACTCAGTCCTTAAAGGAAGTATACTCTGATACCAAGATCAGACAAAGACCCAATAAAAACAGAACTACAGGCAAGTCTCCCTAATGAACGTAGATGCAAAAATCCTCAATAAAATACTAACAAACAGAATGCAGCAAACCATCAAGACATTACATCACGACCAAATGGATTTCATTCCAGGAATGCAGGGATGGTTAAACATACCCAAAGCAATAAACATAATACATATTTTAACAGAGTTGAAGACAAAAATCACACGCTTATGTCAATAGAGGTAGAAAAAGCTTTTGATGAAGTCCAACACTTATTCATGATAAAAAATACTTACAGAAAATTGGAAGAAATGGTCTTTACCACAATTGGATAGAGCTATCTATGGCAAACCAAGAGATAACATCATTTTAAATGGTAGAAAACAGAAAGATTTCACTCTCAACTCAGAAACAAGTCAAGGATATTCAATATCATCATTCCTTTTTCAAAAATTTATTTTAAAAATAAAAGGAAAACACATTAACAAACAGACATTCATTTACAAAATAGCATAAGAACAATACAGGCACTACTGAATTACAGGCAAAGTGGTAGGAAATTAACAATGGTTGTTGTACTACATATTGATATCTTCAAAGTGGTTTCTCAGAAAAACAGAGGCATGCAAGATTGATCAAATAACTAATCATTAACTGTTCCTTTCAGTAAAGTGATAGAAATCACATGAACATCTGAATTGATGCAGAAAAAGCATTTGACAAAGCCTAACACACATTCAGTATAAAAATTCCACACAAAATTGGAGTAGATGTTCTTTACTTTAATCTGATAAGACCCATCTATGACAAACTAACAGCCAACATTATACTAAATGGACAAAACTGAAATTTTCATCCAAAAATCAGTAACAACACATGGATGGCCACTATCAACACTCTTATTCAATATACTTCTGGAAACATTAGCAGGAGGAATTAGACAACAGAAAGAAAGAAAAAAATAAGAATAGGAAAAGAAGTTCAATTATCATTATTTGCAGTTGACATGATACTCTCCATAGAAGGCACTGAAAACTCCACAGAAACATTTGTAGACTTAATAATAAAATTCAGTTGTGTAACTGCACACAAAGTCAATACTAAAATATCAATAGCTTACCTGTAAAAAAATAACAAATTCACTGAGA
>NW_004955475.1:2179706-2180750 GCF_000276665.1 Chinchilla lanigera
ACATTTCTCAGATAAAGAAGTAGAAACAGCAAATATGTATATGAAAAAATGTTCGACATAACTGATCATTTGAAAGATGTAAATTAAAACAACACTGAGATTTCATCTCACACCAGAAAAAGTGACTATTATCATGAAAGCAACCAATGACGAATGCTGCTGGGGTGGTGGGGTAAAAAGAGCTCTTCTCCACTGTTGGTGGGAGTGTAGCCTGGTGTAACCACTGTAGAAATCAATGTGGAGGTTCTCAGAAAACTAAAAATTACAAAGAAGACCCCCAAAACCACTAAAAGAGCTAGATTTAATAAGTAAAGTCAGTAGCATAGCTGGATACAAAATAAGCACTCAAAAATCAATAGCCTTCCTGTACATGAACAACAAATTCACTGAGAGAAAAATTAGGGTAATGACACCTTTTGCAATAGCATCCAAAAAATGAAATACATAGGAATCAATCTAATGAAGCATGTAAAAGACCTCTACATTGAAAACACAGTACTTTGAAAAAGGAAATTGAAGAGGATATGAAAAAATGGACAGATATCCCTTCCTCTAGTGTAGGAAGAACCAATATAGTAAAAATGGTGATACTTCAAAACTGTTATACAGATGTAATGCAATTCCCATCAAAATTTCAACAGTGTATCTCACAGAACTAGAAAAAAACATCCTAAAATTCATTTGGAACCAGAAGAGACCTACAATAGCAAAGGCAATTCTTGGTAACAAAGGCAAGGCAGGTGGCATCATAATCCCTGACTTGAAATTATACTACAAAGCTACTGTGATAAAAACAGCATAGTACTGGCAAAAAAGCAGACCCTAAGATCAATACAAGATTAGAAAATGCACAAATAACTCCAAACAAACTTAGCCACCTTATCTTTGACAAAGGTGCCAAACACATTAACTGGAAGAAAGATAGCCTCTTTAATAAATCATGCTAGAAAAATTGGTTCTGCACATGCTGAAGATTGAAATTGGATGCATGTCTTTCACCATGCACTAAACTAACTTTGGAATGGATCAAAGATCTAAATATTA
>NW_004955475.1:2182223-2184010 GCF_000276665.1 Chinchilla lanigera
TAAATATTCCCTGGTTTCTCTGGTGTGAGAAACCAAAAGTGTAAGAACCAAAATGTATAATGGATATTGGGAATTGAGAAGAAAGTGTTCAAATGTGAAGGGGAAATTGGAGGTGGTGAAGAAAAGAAGAGACAGGAAAAAGTAGAAGGAAAAATAAATCTTTTGTAAATAAAGAGGGAGAATGTGCTGAAGGAAGGGAAGGGGAATGGGAGAAAAGTAGAAGCAAGATAAACCATGTACAGGTACAAATTCCCTATGATGAATATTATCACTATGTATATCTAAAATGTACCAATAAAATAAAGATGGTTTTTTAAAACAATTAAAATAAAAAATTCAAAAGTAGATCAAAGACAACACGTGAAAAGGGAAAGATGTAACCTGTTCTTGGACAGACAGAACAAATATTGTCCACATGGCCATATTTTAAAAACTGATATACAGATGTAACACAATGTCAATCAAAATACCAATAGAAATCTTCACAGAATGGAACAACACAATCCTAAATCTCATATACAACCAGAGGGCACACAGAATGGCAAAGCAGTTCTGGGTTACAAGAGCAAAGCAAGAGTCATCACAATCCTGAATTTCAAGATATATTACAAAGTAAAGATGATAACATATAAAAAGAATGAGGTACTGGGAAAAAAGAAGTAGTTGGAGCAATACAAAAAGAATAGAAGATGGAGAAACAACTCCAGGCACATTCATCTCTCTGATATTTCACAAGGAACCACAACATACAAAGGAGGAAGGAATACCTTTTAATAAATGGTGATGCAAAAAAAAGGCTGTCTACATGCAGAAGTTGAGTGTAATCACATATCTCTCACTATGTACAAAACTAAAGTGAAAATAGATTGAAGATTGAAGTGTTAAAACAGAATACTTAATCTGCCAGAAGATAAAATAGGTAAAACTTGAAGCCATAAGAAAAGGCCATATGCAAAGTTTCAATACAACTGTATTGCACAAGAAATAGTACCAAGAATAAGCAAATGGGATCATATCAAATCACAAAGTTGCTGAGGAGCAAAGAGCTTAGCAAACAGCTAAGAGAGTGAAGATAACCTACAAAGTGGAGAAAAATTTTTGCCAGCTATTATTCCTCAGATAGAACTGCAATATACAGTATATAAAAATTTAACAAATCATTCCCCCACAACAGTGAAAGATCCAACCAAAAAATGGGCAACTGAAATGAGTAGACACTTCTCAGAAGGTGATGAACAAATGACCAATAAATATACAAGAAATTCAACAGTGTTCATTAGCTTTCCTTTGACAATTGAGAAATGCAGATAAATACAACAGTGAGATTACATCTTACTCCAGAAAGAGTGGCTATTGTCAAGAAATCAGCTAATAACAAATAATGGTGAAGCTTTAGGGGGAAAAGAGTCATTCTATATTTTTGCTGGAAATGGAAACTAGTAAAACAGCTATAGCAAGCATTATGGAATTCCCAAAAAATTAAAAATAGAAACCTAATTTGACCAAGTTATTCCTTTTCTAGGACTCTTCCTCCAAAGAATTAAAGATATTATATTACAGTAATATATGCAAAGTCATGATTATGGCAGCACAATTCATAATAGCCATATCTTGGAAGTAAATTGTATGTCTACCAACAAGTGTATAGATAAAGAAAATGGGGTAGTTATACACAATGGAGTACTACTCTACCCAGAAGGATAAATGAGTTATTTGTAGGAAAACTGATGTACATTGAGACCATAATATTAAGTGAGATAAATCAGGCACAAAATCTTAAGCATCAT
>NW_004955475.1:2184752-2186257 GCF_000276665.1 Chinchilla lanigera
GATCATATGCTGCAAATATACTGATAAAAAATGACTTACAATAAACAAAAAATGCCAACAAGAAAATAAAGATCATGCACCATGACCAAGTTAATTTCACTCAGCAGATATAAGGATGATTCAACTTATGTGAATAAATAAACATAATGGACCACATAAGTAGAACCAAGGATAAAAATCAGAAGACTATGATATTTAAAATAAAAGTCTTTAAAATTAATTATCTGCTCATGAAAAACGTAAACAAATTATGTATTGACAGATCATTTTGCAGTGTTAGAAAGGCCATTGATGTAAAATTCAAAACCAACATCTGTCTGAATAAAGAAAAACTAAAAGCATTTCCTCTGAAATAAGGAACAAGTCAAAAAATCAATTTGGCAAGACAAAAGTCAAAAGAATACAAATGAGAAGTTTTGCTCACTCTGAGTTGTCTTTTCACTCTGTTGGTGATTTCTTTTGTTGTATAAAAGCTTTTTAATAAGATGAGATCCCAGGGGTTGATAATTTGTAATATTTCCTTGAAATCTGGGTTCTGTAGTCTATACCTATAACTATGTCTTCAAGTTTTCTACCTATTTTCTCTTCCAGTAGATTTAATGCTTCTGTTTTATTATTTAGATATTTGATCCATTTTGACTTTAATTCAGTGCATGGTGATAGATATGTGTCTAGTTTTAATCTTCAGCATGTGGAAAAGCAGTTTTTCCAGCATCACTTATTAAAGAGGCTTTCTCTCATGAACACATTTGGCCCTTTTGTCAAAGATAAGGTGGCAGAGTGTCTTTGTATTTGTGTCTGCTTGTTGTAATCTGTTCCAACAATCCTCAAGTCTGGTTTTTTTTTTTTTTTTTGCCAGTACTGTGCTGATTTTGTCACAGTAGCTTTGCAGTATAATTTCAAATCAGGAATTGTGATGCTTTTGGTTTTCCCTTGCTGGCCAGGATTGCCTTTGCTATTCTAGATATCTTATGTTTCCCAATGAATTTTAGGAATGATTTCTTTAGTTCTGTGAGGTATGCTAATGGTATTTTGATTGGGATTGCACTAATTATGTATAACAATTTAGGAGTATGGCCATTTTCACTATGTTTGTTCTTCCTATCTATGAGCAAGGGATGTCTTTCCATTTTCTGATATCCTCTTTGATATCTTTTTTTAGAGTAATGTAATTTTCAAGGTATAGATCCTTTACCTTCTTTCTTAGATTGATTCCTAAGTACCTCTTTTTTGGATGCTATTGTGAAGGGTATGGTTTCCCTAATTTCTCTCTCAGTGAGTTTGTTGTTTATGTACAGGAATGCTATTGATTTTTGAGTATTGACCTTGTATCCATCTATGTGACTGAATTTGGATATTAAATCTGTAAGTTTTGTGGTGGAGTTTTTGGGGCCTTCTATGCAGAGTATCATGTTATCTGTGAATAATGATAATTTATCTTCTTCCTTTCCTGTCCTCATTCTTTTCGTTTCTTTCTCTTGTCTAATTGGTCTGGCTAAAGGTTC
>NW_004955475.1:2187473-2189058 GCF_000276665.1 Chinchilla lanigera
GAGATTAAACTGTAGTTCTCTCCATTGGCTGGGCACTTTTCTGATTTTGTAATCATGGTAATGGTTACATTCAGGATGACTTGGGGAGTACTCTTTCTCTTTTTACTTTATTAAAGAGTTTCAGGAATATTAACATTAGAGTTTATCTGAAGTTCTTCAAGAATTTGGCACTGAATCTACTAGAACCAGTTCTTCCATTACTTTTCTGTTTTTATTAGTTTCTGAATTACACAGAATGATACTGGCTTATTCAGAATTTCATATCTTCTTGGCTCAGCCTTGGTAGTTCATATGTATCTAGGAATTTATCCAGTTCTTCAAAATTTTAGTACATTTTATCATGTATTAAACTACAATCAAAATGGATCAATGATCTACACATTACAACAGAAACACTTAATCTGTTGGAAGATAAATTAGGTAAAATTCTTGAAGACATTAGGCATAGGCAAGGACTTATGAATAGAACCCCAATTGGAGAAGTAGTACCAAGAATCAGCAAATGAAATTGTACCAAATTTTAAAGTTTTGACACAGTAGAACAAACATCTAAGAAAGTGATGAGACAACATGCAGAATGGGAAAATATTTTTTCACCAGATAGTCCTAGAACATGGAACTAATATCTAGAATATATAAAAACTAAAAAATTTCCCCAAATAGAAAATCCAATCAAAAAATGGGTCACTGAAACAAAAAGACACTTATCAGACTAAGAAGTTCAAATGGCCAATAAATATATTAAAAGTGTTCAACATGTCTGTACATTATAAGATTGCAAATTAAAACAACATTGGCATTACATCTTTCTATGGCAAAACTGGCTATCATTAAGTAGTCAAATAGCAACAAATACTAGAGAGGCTGAGGGGGGAAGGAAATCCTTTAATTTGTTGGAGAGAAAGTAAAGTAGTGCAAACCTTATGGCAATTACTTTGGAGAAATATCCAAAAACTAAAGATAGAAATTGCACTTGACCCAGGAGTTGCACTTCTAGAAATCTTCCTGAAAGAGTTAAAGACATCATATTAGGGTAATACCTTTATACTCATATTCATAGCAGCAGACCTTACAGTAACTACATCTTTTTTATTTAAAAAAAAGAAAAATAAAGAATAAAATGGTATAAAATATCAGAACAAGATTGTAGGCGATTAACAATGGTTAGTACATTGCATAGTGTTATCTTCAAAGTAGTTGCTCATATTACAAGATGCAGGCATGTAAAAGTGATCACACAATATAGGCATAAACCTTTTCTTTCATTGAACTAATAGCAATGAGTCGTATAACTAACTTAACTATGTTGTGTGCACACAGACACACATATGTATAAATTTATTTTCCCTTCCTTCTTTTCTCCTTCCCTATTCCAGTTTCTCTTTCCTTTTGAGCAGTTTCTTCCATTTTCACAATGTCTATTGTACATTTTGGATCTTATTTACTCTTTCAGCTTCTTACACTATGGAGACAATACATTGTTTACACATATGAGACTGATTTATTTCACTTATAAGTATGGACTCAAATTGCATCCATTTCCCTATATATGTTTCATGTTTATCCTTTATAGCTCAGTAGCACC
>NW_004955475.1:2191178-2192846 GCF_000276665.1 Chinchilla lanigera
AATCTGAAATCCTACCCTCTCCATTCAACCTTTTGCATATACTTTCAATGGAGGATTTAATCTCTTTTATTTCTGTTTGTATCTGTTTCATGGATTCCATTTCTTTCCTATGCTGGGCATATTTTGTTTCTACCATTTTTCTAATCTCATCTATTCTTAGATCTGTGTCTTCTTACTATCATTGATTTAAGCATCATTTCTTTCTGTACCTGAGAGATAATTTTCTCTATAGTCTTTTCCACTTGTGTTTTTCACTTTGTTGCCATCATTTCAGAAATTTCCAGTTTTTGACTTCCAATTTAATGCACGTTCTTGAGTTCCAGGCTTGTCCTGCGTGGGCAGGAGTTCTGAGGTTGCATTTTGCACCAATATCTTGTCAGTTTCTATTTTCTTTTTTTAAATTTTATTTTGTTTTCTGTGTTGATACTTGCAAATTTCTTATGATATATAGCTTTATCGCTAGTATTTATGTTTTTTGGAGGACCTCTGTTCTTCAGGGATGTCTTCTAGATAGAGGTGGTTTCTTATAGCTATCCCAAACCCTGCCTTCCAATATATAAAGAATGCAGAATTACTATTTGGCTCAACTCCTAATCCTTTGGAACTGGGGTATGGTGATGGTTATGACCTCATACAATCACTGTGTTGTCATACAGAGGAGAGAAACTGTTTATAACATGTATGACATCCTGGGTAAAGTAATACAGTTAGTAAGAATAATATTTGCAAGTACATTTTAACTACTGTTAACTATGGTAACCATTAACCTGTTATCTCTGACTACAGGAGCAAACTCTAAAATTATATAACAAAACCAAACATATACTGTGCATTTCTCTGCAGATATTTTCCACTTAGTCAGATGATTTTACCCTTCTGTAGGGAGTGCCAGGGCTAAGATGGGGAGGGGATAGGCTAAAGTGGTAAGTGAGGTCAAATGTAGCAGAGCCAATGCTGGAGATTAAAGGATGATCACTCGAGTTTTGGGAAACTGGAGGACACAGGAGAGAAAGAAAGAAACAACATAAGGAGTAGTCAGAAAGGGCAAACACAATGTTTACTCACTTGAACCTTTAAGTTCAAGAAGTACTTGAGGAAACAAAGAGGACCTATAGAAGAAAATGAAAAGGAAAGGTATAAAACATAAACATTGAAAAAAGAAGAAAGAAAGAAAAAAAGAATGAAAAAGAAATGACAAAAAGGAAGAAAGAAAGAAGTGAGGAGAAAAAAACCTAAATACAAAAATTAGTTCAGAATACAGAACAAAACAAGCTGACATCCAACGTGACAGAAAATGGATAGCCAATCTGAGGAACAAGTGAGAATGAAAGTAGTAAAATACATCTGATGTTTACAGTTCTGTGATAGTGTCCATATTTAATCTCAGAAATATGCTGGGTATGGAGCTGATCTTGGTCTCTGGATTTGGGGGCTGGGACTGGACTTCTGTTGGTGGTTTTTCATAATCCAACTGCTAGTTTCATGCTGCTGCTTTGGACATTTCCACCACATTGCTGGTTTCACTGATTACTCTGCCCTCCTAAGTGGTGTGTGCTCCCCCGTGCCTGGGGCCTAGTTGTTGTCCTAGTTAGGTCTTGGGGTTCTAATCAGTCCACCCACCAAAGTCTTGTGTCCTTATACTCCTCTTGAAGACACCTCCTTCACAGG
>NW_004955475.1:2194076-2194960 GCF_000276665.1 Chinchilla lanigera
ATGGCATCATGTTCATGGATGTTCATTTTTGCTGAATTATTTAATCTGCCTTTAATTCAGTCTTCATTCATTTGAGATAATATAATTCTTATCTCCAGATATTTTATTTGTTTTTTAAAAAATGTCTTCTACATCTTTAATAACTCTTTCAACATATGAAATATAATTTCTCTAGTTGTTTTAATGTTATTTTCTCTTAATTCTAATATTTCTGTCAATTCTAAGACATTTCTGATTGATTGATTTTGCTCATTAAAGTTTGTGTTTTCATCATTTTATTAGTGCATATTGGCATATATATTAGTTACTTTTAATTGTGGCAGATTTGTATATGCACATAACATACTTTGATCATTTTCACACTCTCATCAACCTCCTTGCTCCACCGTGCTGCTTAGTTTCACATTTTGGGAGGGTGATCCAACGCAAATATTTAGATCATATCCATACCACCATTTCTGACCTTTACACCCTCTGCCCTTCTCTTTCTCCTCCTTATTCCATTCTTCTTGTATAGTAGTAGTCTCTCTGCTAGCTTTATTTTTTTTATTTTAAAGAGAGTAGTACAGGAGACACAAACAAACAAACAAAAACTAGTACAGTAGCAGCATACCAGTATCACGAACATAAACACATCAAAACAAGAACATTCAAAGTGATACAAGGTCTCCAGACAAATTAATACAAATCAACAGTGGTTGCTACATGGCATATCGCAATCCTCAACTACATTGCTCAGATTATCAGATGTAAGAATGAAAGATTGCTCAAACCATCAAAGAGAATAAGAAAATAATTCTTCAATAAAACATTAGAGATAATACAGACTTTCACTAGATAATATGGTAGGAGTTCACCATTGTAATTCCATTGCATATTGTTAC
>NW_004955475.1:2198287-2199992 GCF_000276665.1 Chinchilla lanigera
TCATTGCACTATGGTCTGATAGTATACATGGGATAATTTCAATTCCTTTGCATTTACTTAAACATGTTCTATGTACTAGTATATGGTCTATTTTAGAGAAAGTCCCAAGTGCACATGAGAAGAATGTGTATTGTGATGCTGTTGACCTTTACAGAGTAGACTCTGTAAAGGTCTACTAAGTCCATATGTTCACACTTTTGGTTAAGTTCTGTTATTTCTTTCCCAATTTTTTGTCTAGGTGATCTATGTCTTTGTGACAGTGGGTGTATTAAAGTCCCCTGTTATGATTGTGTTGCTACTTATTTCATTTCCATGTCTGTTAGAATTTGTCTTATATAGGTGGGTGCTCCTATATTTCATGCATAGATATCTATGATTGCTATCTCTTCCTCTTGAAGCTTTCCCTTCACAAGTATGTAGTGACCTTCTTTATCTCTTTTGATGGTTCTTCGTTTGAAGTTAACATTGTCTGCAAACAGAATAGCTACACTCGCTTTTTTCTGAGTTCCTGTCACATGGAGTATTGTTTTCCATCCTTTAATTTTCAGTCTTTGAATGTCCTTTTGAGTGAAATGTGGTTCTTGTATATAGCATATACTTGGGTTTTGTGTCCGAATCCACTGTGAAAGTCTGCTTCTTTTGGTTGGTGCTTTGAGACAATTTACATTGATGGTTATAACGGATATGTACTGGCCTGTCTTTGTCATGTTATTTTCCTGCTGTTGGCTCCTCATTTTCCCTGAGTTTAATTGCTTGCTCTGCTTGGTGGTTCCTTTTTGTTGTTGTTCTTGAAGTTGTGGTCTGTTTTATCTCTTTCTAGTGTATCTTTTAGTACTCTTTGTAGGATTGGTTTGGCGCTCATGAATTTCTTCAGTTGTTCTTATCATGAAAACATTTTATTTCTCCATTAAATTTGAAAGATTGCTTTGCAGTGTACATCAATCTGGGTTGGAAGTTGTTTTCTTTCAGTACCTGAAGGACGTCACTCCAAACTCTTCTTGTCTTGATGGTTTTTGTTGAGAAGTCTGTTGTGATTCTGAGAGGCTTTCCTTTATAGGTGATCTGTTTTTTTCTCTAACAGCTTTTAATATTCTGAGTTTTGTTGAGTCTCCAAGGTCTTCATCACTATACATCTGGGGGTAGATTTATTTTGGTTAAGATTACCTGGAGTTCTATATGCTTCCCTTATCTGGATGTCCAATTCTCTTACCATGCCTGGGAAATTTTCTGCTATTAATTCTGCAAATAGTCTTTTTACGTCATTTGGGTTGGCACCTGTATTTTCATTAATACCTATTAATCTGACATTGTTTCTCTTTGCTTCATCTTGCAGGTGTTGAATTGTTATATCCTGGTTCCTTGTTGTTTTTAAGAGATCTCTCCTTTCATGTTCATTAATGGCAATGCTGTCCTCAAGGTCTGAATGTCTATCTTCAGTTTCATTCAGACAGTTTTGCAAGCTTTCCATGGAATTTTTAAGTTCCTGGATATCTGTTTGCATCGTTGCATACCTTCTAGTTCTTTTCTATATTGTTTCCTGAAGGTTTCATTGAGTTGTCTATGCTCTTCTATTTTCTTGTCTATGTCATCTTTGGATATAATGAACATTTCTTTCATTATTGTTGTCATTTCTTCTCTCACCTGAGACATTATCTCTGATCTGATGTCTTCTATGGCCTGATGAAGTAGTTTCTTTACTTCAGTT
>NW_004955475.1:2200946-2205639 GCF_000276665.1 Chinchilla lanigera
CAGAGTGTGCCCGAGGTTTTGCCTGCCTTGCACCTCTCTGCTAGTTTTATAACGTCATGTTTACATACCACATATTAGGAAGAGGAGGTAATATTCGCGTTTTTACATCTGACTTATTTTGCCTAACAGGATAATCTTCAGTTCCTTCCATTTTACAAGTAGCATAATTTCATTCTTCTATATGGATAAATAATGCTCCACTGTATATATGTAATACAATTTATCCATTTATCTCTTAATGGGCACCTAGGCTGGTTCCATATCTTAACCACTGTAATGTGTGTTACATACACTGTAATGTATGTAACAATTCAAGAGTACGTAAGTATCCCTATAGTATGTTGGCTTTAAATCCTTCATGTATATACGAAGTAGTGGTATAGCTCGATCAAGTAATCACCCTATTTTTTTATTTGAGGAATCTTCCTACTGATTTACACAGTACCTGTGCTTATTTACATTCCCACAACCAGTGCAGAAGAGTTCTTTTTCCACTGCATCCTTTCCAACGTTTATTAACTTTTCAATTTTTGATAGTAATTATGGGTAGTGAAATGGAATCTTCTAGCTATAATTTGCATGAATTTGCCTTAAATTTGCATTTTCTGATAGCTAATTATGTTCAACCATTGTTTATACATGAATTGGCTAGTCATTCTTCTTTTGAGAAGTGTCTATTCAATTCGTTTGCCCATTTATTGAGGGGAGTATTTGATTTTTTTATGTTAAGTTTTTTTAGTTCTTTACATATTCTAGATGGTAATCTTCTTTCAGAACGGTAGCTGACAAAGATTTTCTCCATTCTGTAGATTGTCTTTTCATATGTTGGTTGTTTTCCAGGCTGTGCAAAAAGATGTTAGTGTGGTGTAATCACCTGTAGTGATTTATGCTATTTCCTATTGATGTCCCACTCAAGAAGTATTTGTATCCATGGCTTGAAGTGTTTTATCCTGTTTTCTTTTAGTAGTTTCAACATTTCAGGTGTTGTATCAGGGTCTTTCATCCACTTTGAATTGATTTTTACATAGGCTGAGGCATAGAGATCTAATTTCAATCTTTCACAAGTAGATATTGAGTTTTCCAAGCAATATTTATTAAAGAAACTGTCTTTTCTCCAATTATGCTTTTGGTTCCTTTATGCAGAATCAGATAGCTATAGTTGAGTGGCTTTGTTTCTGTGTTTTCTATTTCATTGACCCCTGTGTCTATTTTTGTGCCAGTATCACAATGTTTTTGTTACTATGGCTTTATAACTTCAAATTGGGTGCTATGATGCCCCATGTTTTGTGCTGTTTGTGCTCAGCATTGTTTTGGTCTCTGGTGTTTCCTCGTAAACTTTGGACTTTGTCTAGTTCTGTGAATTACAGTATTGGTATATGCATGAGGATTAAATCTGTACATCACTTTTGACAATGTGGCCATTTTGACAATATGAACTCCATCAATCCATGGACATAGGAGATCTTCCCATCTTCCAGTGTCTTCTTCAATATCTTTCTCCAGTGTTATGAAATTTACATTGTAGAGGTCTTTCATCTGCTTTATTAGAGTGATACTTAGAGCATTTTTAAACCTAGTGTTAATGGGCTTTTTTCCAGATATCTTTCTCAGCTAGTCCACTATTGTTATATAGTGAAGCTATTCATTTTCATGCTGATTTTTTTTTTTTTTTTGGTTTTTCTCCGGTACCGGAAACCGAACTCACGACCTTGCGCTTGCCAGGCAGGCACTTTGCCGCTGAGCTAAATCCCCAGCCCCATGTTGATTTTATAGTCTGCTATTTTTCTGATTTTACTTCTCCATTCTAAAATTCTTTTATTGGACTTTTTAGTGCCCTCTCTCCATAAGATCATATTATCTGCAAACAAGAATGATTTGATTTCTACTTTTCTACTTGTATTCTCTTTTCTCTGAGAGTGAGAATTTTCATTTTTTATGTTACAAAAAAATAAAATTTCAAAAACAAAATAATAGAAGAATAACAGTAGTTAATATATTGCATATTGTCATTTTCAAAGCAGTTACTCAGAGTACAAGATATGAGCAAAAAATTTAACCAAATGATATTAGCACATATTAGCACAAACCTTTCATTTCAATGAAATAAGAGAAACTACTAGTATAATTATTTTGTATTTTCCCCTTTCTTCCTTTTTCTTTTCCCCCAACCTAGTTTTTCTTTTCTTTTGAATAGTTTCTTCATATTTCACAGTATCTATTATACATTTTGGATATTATTTACTCTTTCAGTTTCTCACACCAGGGAGACAACATGATCTTTACAGAAATAAGTCTGATTTATTTCACTTATGAGTATGGTCTCAATTTGAATCCACTTACCCATAAAAGATGCAAGTTTATCCTTCTTTATGGCTGAGTAGTACTACATTGTATATAAGGACCACACCTTTATCCATTCCTTGCTTGATGAGAATTTGAGTTGTTTCAAAGAGTTAGCTATTACAAATTGTGCTGCTATAAACATGGATGCACTTATATTGCTGTGGTATAATGATTTTTATTTTTCTGGGAAGATACCTAGAAGGGAAATAACTGGAATGAAACTTCCAATCCTACTTTTTTGAGAAATTTCCACACTGATTTCCACAGTGGTTGCACCAGTCTACACTCCAAACAACAGTAGAGATGGGTTCCTTTTTCCAAACAGCCTAGCCTGCCTTTGTCATTGTTTGATATCTTGATGATAGCCATTCTTCCTGGAGTGAGCTGGAATCTCAGTGTTGTTTTAATTTGCATCTCTAGGATGACCAATGATTTTGAACTTTTTTTCATATATTTATTTGCTGTTTGTATTTCTTCATCTGAGACATGCATGTTTATCTCAATGCTGATTTCTTGAATGGGTCTTTGAATTTGGGGGTCTTTTTCGACTCTTTATATGATCTTTGTCTGAGGGACAACAATTGTTTCCAGACGACATGATACTCCACATAGAAGATCCCAAAACTTTACCAAAAGTCTTGTAGATTTAATAACCAAATTCAGAGTGGGAAAAAAATATAGCCAGTTGTCCCTCAGACAAAGGACTTATATGTAGAACATATAAAGAATTGAAAAATCAGATCCTTCAAATGAAAGATCCCATCCAAAAATGGGTATCAGAGATGAAGAAATACCAATGGAAAAGAAATATATGAAATAAATATATGAAAAATGTTCAACATCACTGTTCATTTGAGTGATGCAAATTAAACCAATGATGAGATTCCATCTCACCCAAGGAAGAATGGTTATTTTCAAGAAATCAACCAATAACCAATGCTAGTGGGGCTGTGAGGGAAAGACAATCCCTTGGTAGGAGTGTAGACTGGTGTAATCACTGTGAAAATCAGTATGGAGATTCCTCAAAAATCTAGGACTAGAGATACCATTTGACCCAGCTACTCTTCTGGATATCTTCTCAAAAGAATTAAAAGCATCATACTACAGTGTTATATGCACACCCATGTTTACAATGACACAGTTTGTAATAGCCAAATCTTGGAAACAGCCCAAATGCCCATCACCTGGTGAATGGATAAAGATGTGTTTTTTTAAACAGTGGAGTACTAATCTACCATAAAGGATAAGCTTGAAACATTCCTAGATAAATGGATGCAGCTTGAGACTATACTCTTAAGTGATATAAATCAGACACACATGTGTAAATACCACATTGTTTCTCTGGTGTGAGAAACCAAAGGTGTAAATAAGGACCAAAATGTATGTTAGGTGTTGTGGAATAGGAAGAAGATGCTAAAATGGTAAGGTGAATTGAGATGGTAGGGGCAAATGAAAGAAGGGGAAGGAAAAAAGTGAGAAAAGAAGGAAAAAAGGAAACAAAACTGTTGTAAATGGGGAGGAGAAAAGGAGTTAAAGGGAGGGTTTGGGAATAGGAAAAGCAATAATTGTGCAATATCACATACAGGTACAAATTCTCTATGATGAATGTTATTATGTTCATCTAAAATGTACCAATAAAATTTGATAAAAAGGTGAATAAGAAGACCTGACACAAAAAATAATACTCTGTAATTAACCTAATCAAAGGTATAAAAGTCCTCTACAAACAAAACTGTAGTACACTGAAATAGAAGATCAAAATGGATATAAGAAAATGGAAAGATATCTCATTTCAAGATAAATATACTCCACAGGGCCATACTTCCAAAACTGTGATGTAGATTTCATTCAATCCACTCCAAATACTAATAACATTCCTTACAAAACTTGAGAAAACAACCCTACAATTCATATGAAGAAAGTGGAAACCCCACATAGCAGAAGAAATTCTGAGCAATAAGGGCAAGGCAGGGGAAATCACAATCCCATACTCAAGTTATACTACAAAGCTGCTGTAATTTTAAAAAGTGTGGTTTTTATAAAAAAATAAAAATCCTGATTTGTGGATCAATGGAAAAGAGTAGAAGATATGGTAACAAATCCAGGCACACGGCACTATGATAATTTTGACAATGGGGCCAAGCACTTTACTAAGGAAAGATAACTTTTATAACAAATGGGGCTGGAAAAATTAGCAATCTGCACAATAAATGTTGAACCAAGACCCAAGTCTTTCACCATACATTAAGCTAAAAAAATCAATTAAATATCTGAACATTAAAATCAGGGCCAGGCATAGTGGTGCACGCCTATAATCCCAGCCTATTGTCCTGGCACTCAGGAGGCTGAG
>NW_004955475.1:2213874-2221727 GCF_000276665.1 Chinchilla lanigera
ATGCAATGGAACAACCATTGGTGAATTCCTACCATCTTGTCTAGTGAAACTCTGTATTACCTCTAATGTCTTATTTAATAATTACTTTTTATTCTCTTTAATGGTTTGAACAATCTTCCATTCTTACATCTGATAATCTGTGCAGTGTAGTTGAAGATAACAATATGTTAAAAAAAAAGATAACAATATGTAGTATAACAATCACTGTTAATTTCTATCATTTTGTTTTGAAGCCCTGTCTCACTTTTAATGTTCTTGCTTCGTCTTTTTATATGTGTGTGTTGGTATGTTGCTATTGTTCTTTTTTTTGCTACTCTTTAAAAGAGAAAAGTTGACACTCCCAAATTTAAGCAATCAATCTAAAAATAATTATCTGAAATGAATAAATATTTCTCAGATGAATAAATAAAAATGGCAATAAATGTATGAAAAGTTGTTCAGCATTATTGGCCATTTGAGAAATTCAAATTACTTACTCCAGAAAGAATGGCTATCATCAATCAATCAACCAATAGCAAATGCTGACAATTCTGTGAGGAGAAAGGAACCTTACTGTAGGGAGTATAAACTGGTACAATTCCTATGGAAATCTAAATGCAAATTCTTCAAAAACTGAAAATAGAAATTCTGTTTGCATCAGCTTTTACCATTTTAGTTACCATCCCCAAAATGTTAAAGACACCAAACCAAGTTATTTGTGCATACCTATGTTTATAGGAGCACAGTTCATAGTCATTAAATTTTGGTAGCAGCCTATATGTCTATTAATTGATGAGTGGATAAGGAAACTCTGTTACTTTTACACAATAGAATATTATTCTATTATAAAAAGTTAATCTTCAGGCATTTATCACAAAAATAGTTACACCTTTATACCACAATGTTAAGTGAAGTAAGTCAGACACACATGCTTAAATATCACATGGTTTCTCCTATATGAATAACTATATATTACATTATATGTTACAAAAATAGAAGAGTGATATTAGGAAAAAGGCGGGAAATTTTATTCTAATCCACTGAAGATGATATATCTAAAAGTGTACCTTGAATAGTATAATTGTCTTATATGGTTTATATTATTTTACCTATAAGTATTTTAACCTGTATATATGATAATTATCTGCATAAGGTCTTATAAGATAAATAAATAAATCTTTTCCTGACAAAAAAGTGAGGTGGAGGGAAGAAGGAAAATAGAATTAAGTTGTATTACAAAACTTATTAATAAAAGTAAAAAAAGAAAACTTTAATGAACAATAGAATGCTATTGTTCAAAACTAGTGATGAGGATAAATGTCTTAAAGTTGGGGCGCAAAAGGATAATACATTCATGATACACACTGGGGAATAAAGAAAGGTATAGCATATATATGATTTATCTTCAAAAACATCCAAGAAAGAAGATATTGCAACATTGTCTTTATGTTACTTAGGGGCAAAAATGCCAAAGTACTGATGCCATACATGTTTGAACTTTCCAGTCTCCATAAATACGTCAGCTAATTCCTTAAAATAAATATTTTCCCTCATATATGCACACATTTTATTAGTTTTTTGTCTAGAGAACCCAAAATAATACCCTATTAGACAAAGCAGATTTTAGAGCAAAAAAAAAAAAATACAGACATAGAGTGGGACATTACATAATGCAAAAAGGGTCAATCTACCAAAATGAGATAGCAAACATAAATGTGAATGCACCAAACAATGAACTGAAAAATATGTGAGGCAAAATCAGAAAAGATTGAAAGGAGAAATAGCCAAATTCATAATTACAGCTTGGGCCCTAATATGCCTTGCTCAACAACTAGACCAGTTGTATCTATTATATATAGTAATTGAACAAGACCACACACAATAGTGTCTATTCATCATTTTTCACCTTTTACTAATAAACACCAGACCTCACACTATTTTCCAGCTCTCAGAAAAAATATCTTGGTTAATGAAACACATTCTACAAATATAAAATTATTGAAGTCATGCACAATGTTTTATAACCACAGTGGAATCAAATTAGAAATCTATAATAGAAAATAACAGAAAAGTCTCCAAACACTTGGAAACTAAGTAACACATGTACAAATGATATGAAGGTCTTGAACTCTTTATAAAATATTGGCAGGTTTAACAAAAATCGAGCATAGATAAAGAAGGATTTTGGGACTGAGACAAGGTAGCCATCAAATAAACTCACAGGCTGAAACAAGATGTGTTAGTTACATAATTGCGTCAATTTGAGTAAGTAATTCCCAACTAGATTGGATCAGTGTAGTTCTGGGTGTGGCTTAAGGGATTTACTGAAGACAACACCCAACATAGGTGTGACTGACATCAACCAGTACTCCTGTTGCCGGAATGGAATAAAAGGGAAACAAAGAAAAAAAGCCTCTTTTCTGTTTCCTTGCAGAAACGGAAGATACTTCATCTTCATCTTCACCTTGGATTTCATGTCCTGACTTTCAGAGCAAAAATCTTTAGCTTTCTAGAGCAGATTCTTCAGCCTTCCATTGGAGACCCTTAAGCCTCCTGATATGAACTCACAGAACACACTACAGTGAACTCCAGGCCTTCAACTGGATCCTTCAGATCTCCAGCACACAGATGGACCTTTTGTATTCTTCCACACCTGACTCTGTGTGTAGCTATTGTAAGCTTATTTTGTAAATACTTACATATTTGTATGTATTGCATTAAATCTGTTTCTCTAGTAAGTACTAGCTGATACTGATTTTTTAACAAGAGTGGCGCTAGAGAAAAATCATTGTTAAAACAAATTCTTCAATGTCTTTAGCGGCTTCTGTCTTTGACTGTAATTTGATGAGAGTTAAAGATGCCATGTTCTCTTCTGATACTGTGGGGAATACTGTTGGTCTTTGGCCTAAACTGTTTAAAGTAATATGCCATGTAGATCCATTTGACTATCCTAATTCACCACTTGTGAAATGTTAGAAATTTAGTGACTTGTGTATGATCTTTAAAATATTTTTGGCAGAGTGAGAAATATAATGATGCTTCCTGGTGGCTCTTAACATCTGTGGAAAAACTAGTGAAAGAAAACAATGAGCTCAATACTTTCATAGGAAACCTAAAGTCTTCTATGAGAACAAATTAATAAAGGAAGATAAGGAGATCAGAGAGTCAAATTCCCAACTCTTGACACACAAAAAGAATTTAAAAGTTGCTAAGTATGTTCTGATAGAAATTTTCCTCTTCTTTTGAAACAGGGCTGAGATTGCAGAAACCCACACACAGGACCTCATAATTCCATTGGCTGAAATGCAGCATATGTTTAATGCTCAGCCTTGAAGGATGTCTGAAAAAAAATGTGAGGTTGCTGATTGAAAAAGAATGAGATTCTAAAGTTGGGATGGTGATATTTGGGAGGATACTGATGAAGCTGAAGATGCTGAGCTCCTAGACTCTACTAAGATTATTTTGCCAAAGGAATAGATTCCCCTAGTCCCACCCTATGTGGTCCTCTCCTCTCCTAGTATACCTGAGGAAACTAATCCTGTTTTAACCAAGCATGATAATGCTGACACTTCTCAGGACACACTGTCACCACCCACTTTTGCCTCTAGGTCGGCAAACAAACTGCAAAGGGCTCCTAAGGATGAGATACATAGTGTGACCCATGAGGAGTCCACTATTCTCTCAAGAACTTTTAAAATTTTCTAACTCTTGTAAGCAGAGGACGAATGAACCAGTGTGGGGATGGATTTAACAGGAGTGGGATAGCAGTTGTAAAAACATACACCTGGATCAGGCTGAATTTGTCAATATAGGCCCTGCAAGTAATGATTCTGAATTGAATTTTGCAACTTGTGGATGGAAAGGGGTGTTAGTAACTCATTTGGGTGTTTGGCAGAAGTATGGATCAAAAGATGACCCACTGTGAATAAGTTGGAGGTGCCTAATAGTCCATTGTTTACTTCTGAAAAGGGGTTACAGAGGCTCAGGGAAATGGGAATTCTGGAGTACATTTGTCATGTTAAATCTAGTCCATCTCACTGAGATGATCCACAAGATGTACCTTCCCTCATATAATAGATATTTTGCAAGGGAAAGAAACTGTCCAAAGGGAGGGAAAAACTGGGATGAGGGAAAAGAGAAAAGAAAGAAGGGGAAAAATACACACACACACACACACACGCTAACTGAGAGAATCGTACTACTGACTTCTCTTGCTTTATTGAAAGGAACAGTTAATGTTTCATTGTTCGATTAATCTTAAATATCTACATTTGTTTAACTGAGTAACAAATTTGAACATAACAATATGTAATACAATAGATATTGTTAATTTTCTATCACCTTGTCTGAAACTCTGTACTGCTTCTATTGTTTGGATGTTGTGTTGTTTATGTCTCTTTGTTTGATAATGTGTTTATCTATAAAAATAAAAAAATTTAAAAATGTACCTTCACTCAAATTTTCAGAAACAGATTTGTGAAGGGAGAACTGGCATCCCTGAAAAGCCCTGTTCTTTCTCTTCTTTGTATCCCAGACCTTTCTGTAGGAATTGCAGTTACTCATTTGAGAAACTTGAAGGTAATGGGTTTAATTGGATCCCGGAGTGGCAGAGGGCAAGTGGAAGGACTGGACTGGGAAATACAAGGTGTATGTATGTACTTACAATAATGGACAGCAAAAGCAGAATAATGATCAGAATGGTCTGACACTTGTAGGCCTATGGCGTTGGCTAGTTAGCCATACTGTTCCCAAAAGTAAAATACACAGGAAGCCTGAAAAGTTTTTGCTAGATTTATATAATAGAAAAATTTAATGGCAAATGACCTAAAACCTACATCAGATTATAGGAATAGAGAATCACAGCCTCTCAACGAGTTGCTGGACTTGATTCAGCTTATAGACTCTGAAACCTTTGAATTAAGTGGAGGCTGTGTCTCCTTGAGGAAGGACCCTGCTGCACCACCAGAAATTGTTATGGTTAATATTTCTTTCATCCTTTCCCAAGGGGACCTAAGGCCTTTTACTAGGATAACTGTACATTGCAGGAATGTAAGTGATCAGACATTTCAGGGACAGTATTAAGTCTCCAGCCCTCTGTCACAACTTAGTTCACAGGGATCTTGATTGCCTTTCCCTCCCACAAGGTATCACACTGGTCCCCTACATTGATGATATTATGTTGAATGTACAAAGTGAGCACTCTGGATTTGTTAGTAAAGCATTTGAGAGCCAGAGAATTGGAAATAAATGCAATAAAATTCAAGGTCCTTCTAACTCTGAAATTTCTAAGAGTCCAGTGGTACAGGTCATCCTTAATTGCCACTGACAATTAAAGTATCATTGGATCTGCTGGGCCATATGGCCACAGTGGCAGAGCAACCTGCAAAACAGCCTGGACTAACTTACTTTGTAGTTTCCCATTGGTTTACTAACGCCACATGGTAATACTAGGAGGGATCATTAGTGACCTCCTGCATTCCAAGTATATTTTTCCTTTCCTCCATTATGGAGCAATAGTCCAATGTCCCCTTGATAATCTGGGTCAGTCACCCTTGCCAACACCATAACTCCTCTTTTAGCTTGCTTACCCGGTGGCCTGAGGAAACCAAAATGACCAGGAGGAAGTCTTACCTTCCAGTTCAATGTAATCATTGTTGTCCTTCCTGGTACAAGTTTTCTTCCATCTGGAGCTAAGACTTCTAGGTCAGCAGAGCATATTGTTGTGGGAACAGGAGGCAAACACTTTGCTAGTGAATCTCTAGAGGTAATGGTCAGTGGTGTTATTACCATTTCTACTCCTTGATTTCTGGATCTGTGAATCCTGGCATTGGGAGATACAGTACTCTATAGTGGAAGATGATCCAAAGCTATACAACCTTTTGAAGAACCTTGCTCCAGCACTACCAGCTATTGCAACCTACCTGATCCTGTAACTGCATATTCAAAGGGCCGTTCCACCTCTCTATAATTCCAGTCTCTTCTGGGTGGTGAGGAACATTGGTAATGCCAGCAAATTCCATGAGCATGAGCTCATTGCCTCACTTCTGTGGCCATAAAATATGTTCCTTGGTCAGAGGGAATGCTGTGTGGCATTCCATGATGGTGAATTATTTAAGTCCGCAGATGGTAGTTTTGGCAGAAGCATTATGTGTAGGGAAGGCAAGTTCATATCAAAGGGACATTGGATTATTACTCCATAATGGAGGAAAGGAAAAATATACTTGGAATGCAAGAGGTCACTAATGATTCCTCCTAGTATTACCATGTGGTGTTAGTAAACCAATGGGAAACTACAACAACCAAATCCAGGCAGGGCAAGAAGTGACCCAGAAATTTTGGGAATGAAGGTATGGATCACCCCATCAGGAAAGAATGAAGATCTGCTGAGGTGCTTACTGAAGATCAAGGGAATACAGAACAGGTAATAAAAGAAGGTAATTCTAATAACACCTACAACCTCATGGTTAGTTAGAAGATGAGGATTATTATTGTAATAATTCTCTCCTAATATGCTTCTTATGTAATATAATGTTGATAGACTTAACATTGGTTCATAAGTGCATATTATTAAACCTCTGTTATAATGTTCAAATTGCAAAATGATAGGAATAAGACTCATCCAAAGAAAATTTGTCTTCTACTCTGGGGAGGAAATTAGTGCATTTCTGTTTGTACACAAAATAGTTGTAAGATGTTAGGTGTACTTGTAAACTTGTCTTTGTATCTGTAGACTATGGTTTAGGGAAACGTTTCTGGTTGTCAAGTTGACAAAGAGTGGATTGTGATGTCGACTGATTGTGTCAACTTGAGTAAGAAATGCCTAAATAAATTGAATCAGCATAGTCCTGGAGGAAGCTGAAGACATGAAGACCAACCCCGGGTGTGAGTAGCACCAAAAGTCGGAATATAATGAAGTGGAAACAAAGAAGAAAGGCTCATTTCTGTTTCTTTGGAGGAGCTCTGGTCTTCACCTTCACCATCACCTTGGACATAGTGTCCTGGCTTCTACAGAAGATTATTCAGCCTCCTAGTGCAGACCTTCAGCCCCCTAATATGGACTTCACAGGACATTAAAGCAAGCTCTAGGACTTTGACTGCATCCTTAGGAACTCCAGCATGCAGAAAGCCTTTTTACGTTCTTCCACACTTGATTCTATGGGTGACCACTGTAAGCCTATCTTGTAGATCTTTATATATTTATATATCTTGCATTAAATCTGTTTGTATAGTAAGCAATAACTGATACTCATGACATAAAGGAGTATTCATGGGCAGAAAGTGCACACCAACTGAACCTGTGAGCTTAGGAATGAAAACATGCACCAGAAAAAGGAAGGGCATCAAAAGATGGGTGTAAGGGGGAGGGAAGGAAGAGAAAGATGATGAAAAAGAACGAAGATGTGTTATGTACATGTACCAGCTCCCCATAAGGAATACAAACATTATGTAGTTCACACATGTACTAGTAAAAGTATCTCAAAAATAAACATTTTAATAGCTAACATATGGCTCAGAAAAAAAGAAGAATAGAATAACTACCCAATTTCATTTAAATTCTGTGTTTTAATGCTCTATCCCATTGGGTTCATATACATTCCTTCATTCTATATCCATTGCTAGAACTTAATACACGCACCTCCAAGTTTCTTTGTCACCAATTTTCCTATGAGTTTCTTTCCTAGTAATTACAGTACTGAGTATATGTGCAAAAGGGACATCTGGAAGCCATGTTTATTACTAGGAAAACAACACTGATTTTGTCATAAAGACACAGAAATGTGGGCCTGTAAGACCCACATTCATTTTTAGAATATTTCTATTGATGAATTACCAATTTTAATTGTAGGGTTTTATTATATTAAATAATGAGTACT
>NW_004955475.1:2224551-2226032 GCF_000276665.1 Chinchilla lanigera
TGATTTGTATTAATTTGTCTTGAGACCCTGTATCACTTTGAATGTTCTTGCTTTGATGTGTTTATGTTCGTGATACTGGTATGCTGCTACTGTGCTATTTTTTTTATTTGTTTGTTTGTCATGTACTACTCTCTTGAAAATAATAAAAAAGTACCAAAATTTTTATCATCAACCGTTTTTGATGTACAAAAGCTAAAAACATCACAAACATATACTTATATAAACTACGATGGATATACCAGTAGCACATTCAAGAATATCATCTTTACTTCAATTGTCACACCTAATGAAGACTGCATATGTGACAACAGCATCTGCCATACACATATATTGCCTGGTCTTGCTGGATTTTTTTGTTTTTGTTTTCGTTTTTGTTTTGTTTTTCTTCCGATACCAGGATTCAAACACACATTCTTGCTCTTGCCAAGCGGGCACTTTGCCGCTGAGCTAAATCCCCAACCCCTGGTCTTGCTGTTTTGACAGGAGGTTTTCATTATATTATGCAATGTGTCGTAAACAGGAACATAAAATATCAATAAAATGAAATATTAAATTCTTAATGTGTATTGCAAGTTTAGAAATTTTCACATCAACAAAGAAACATGGCTGCATAAAGGAAGAGCCACATTCAGGGTCATTCAGAGAATTTCAACTAAAAATACAGATATTTGGAAGAAACGGAGGGATGTACATCCCGAAACCAAAATCATTCTGAATAAGAGATAGATCAAATAAAACATAGATATACCACTTAACAAAATTCCCATGCAGCCCACACAGCTGCCATTGGTTCACCTACTGTGAGCACAACAGGACCGCCATCCTAGGAAATTTAAAAGAAAAGGGAAAGAAACGGATAGACTAAAATAGTGCAGATAAATCAAACCACAGAGAACAGACTTGGGTTATAATGTCCCCTGCATCTTTTACCTTCTTATAAATGGAGAACCCTGCAGCCCTGCAGTAAATTTTGCCAGCATACACAGGAGTGATCGAACTGCTCCCTCCGTGATGACTGGTCAGCTGTTTTTCTTTCTCCTTTTCTTTTCTTTTACTTTTCTTTTTGTATTTTATTTCCTTTCCTGTCATTTCCTTTCCTTTCTTGAACTAGATTACTAATTGGAACCTTTAAGGACAAGATTAAAGATGAGAGGGGCACATACTGAATGGAACAGCATGAGCCTTCCCATGACCAAGGCTATAGGGACATGGGGATTTAAATAGGAATTGTGCTGCAGGACTGAGCAGCCTGGGGCTGTCCCTACTCCAGTGGTGGTAGCAGAAAGTCATCCACAGGTTGTGGTGGCAGCAGAGGTGCCAGTAAATGCATACAGTCAAACAGCAGAACTCCACCTCCTGCTCTCCTACCAGTAGTTTGAGGGAAGTGGAACTTAATCAGCACTGCACCATGTACCGCAACCAATGGGAGTTTAGCACTCGCTTCTCAGAAGGGGAGTAAGAATTGGTACTGAGCAGCCTTC
>NW_004955475.1:2227194-2228385 GCF_000276665.1 Chinchilla lanigera
ACATGCAAGACTGATCAAATAAGTAATCATAAACAGTTCCTTTCAGTAAAGCGATAGAAGTCAGTAGTACAAACTATGTTAGCTATCCTGTGTATACATACATACATACATAATTTCCCATTCTTTCTTTTCTCTTTTCCCTCAGCCCAGTTGCTCTTTACTTTTGAGCATTTTCCTTTCATTTCACAATGTCTATCACACCTCCTAATTTTTAACCACTCTTTCAGATTCTTACACTAGTGAGACAATACATTGCTTACACATGCAGGTCTGGTTTATTTCACCTATGAGTATGGTCTCTAGTTGTGACCATTTACCTATAAAAGCCTCGAGTTTATCTTTATTTATAGCTGACTAATATTCCATTATATAAAAGTACCGCAATTTTTTTATTCAATCCTCAGTGGATGGACATTTGGGTTGCTTCCACAATTTAGCAATTACAAATTGCACTGCTATGAATATGGGTGGACATATATCACTGTGATATGATGTTTTCAGATCTTCTGGGAAAATACCCAGAAGGGGAATAGCTGGGTTGAATGGGACCTCTACACCTAGTTTGCTGAGCAGTGCAAACTGATTTCCACAGTGATTTCACCAGTCTGCATCCCCACCAGCAGTGAAGAAGGGTTCCTATTTCTCCACAGCCTCACCAGCATTTGTTATTGGTTGATTTCTTAGTGTTAGCCATTCTTACTGGGGTGAGATGAAGTCTCAATGTTGTTTTAATTTGCATTTCTCGAATGAACATTTTGAACATTTTCTCATGTATTTATTTGCCATTGGTATTTCTTTATCTGAGAAGTGTGTATTCATCTCAGCTGCCCATTTTTGGATTAAGTCTTTCAATTTGGGGGGACTGAGGATTTTTAATTCTTTATATGTTCTGATAGAAGACCTTTGTCTGAGGGACAGTCAGCTAAAATTTTTTCCCAATTTGTGCATTTTCTTTTTACTCTGCTGATGACTTCTTTAGATGTGCAGACACTTTTTAGTAGGGTGAGATCCCAGTTGTTGATTCTTTGAAGAATTTCATGGGCAGTTTGGTTTTTGTTCATGAACTCTCTGCCTACCCTTATGTCTTCAAGATTTTTACCTACTCTCTCTTCCAGTAGATTTAGTGTTTCTGTTTTAATATTGAGATCTGTGACCAATTTTGACTTGAGTTTGGTGCATGGTGATAGACTT
>NW_004955475.1:2228685-2229915 GCF_000276665.1 Chinchilla lanigera
TGCTGTCTTCAAAATCTGAAATTCTATCTTCAGCATCATTCCAGCTGTTTTGCCAGTTTTCAATGGAAGTTTTGATTTCTTGGATGTCTCTTTGAATCTGTTTCATGCATTCTCATTCATTCCTATATTGTTCATTTAACATTTCCACTGGTTGCCTATGTTCATCTATTTTTTTATATATTTCTTCTTTAGATGTGCTGAGAAATTCTTTCATTATTATTGTCATTTCATTTTTTGCCTGAGAGATTATTTCACATCTGATCTCTTCTATGGCCTGATGGAGTTTCTTTACTTCAACGGCAATCATTTCAGTAATTTCAGGTGTGTGTTTACCAAGTTCTCCTATGTCAATGTCTCCTGGACTTGTTCTGAGTGGGGTAGAGTTCTGAGATTGCATTTTAGTCCTTCATTTTGTCATGCTTGAAGCTGGAGGCAGAATGCTCAATGTCCCTCTTCCCTGGCACCTCAGCACAGGTTGCTAGTGTCCCTAGTTTTCCTGGTGGTCAGCTTGCCCTTCAGTGTCTGCTGAGATGTGCTGCTAAGTCTGGGGTCTTCCAGCAGATAGTGAAGTGTACCTGGTTCTCCCAAGTCTCAGATGTAAACTGTGATGTCAGCTGATGGCAAATCATCTGATCCAGTATCCTCTTGCAGCTCAGGGCACAAGTATGACACAGAAGCTGGTTGCACTGCTGGCACAATCATAGACTAGTGGTCCTGTGTCCCCAGGCAGTTCAGGGCACAGGCAAAACCCAGACACGAATTGTAGGGTCAACAGTTTGTGGATCACCTGATTCAGTGTCTCCAGGTAGCTCAGGGTGTGCAGAGGAGCCAGACATGGGCTACACTGGCAGTGATCATGGACCACCTGTATTTGTGACCTGCAGGAGTTCAGGGCGCAAGTAAAGCCCAGATATGAATCTCAGTACCTCAGGTGGCACAAGGCACGTGCAGGGAGGGCCCATATGCAACCCCAGTGTTAGCAGTTCATGGGCCTTCTGAGTGAGGATCTTCTGTCTGCACAGGCACATGGAGGGTGGAGACTCAGACTAAATGTAGTACTTTTAGTAGGATGACATATCTGCTTCTTTTTTGAAGCAGGGTCTCACTACGTAGTTCAGGCTGACCTTGAACTCACTTATGTAGCCAAGGTTAGCCTCAACTCATGCAGATCCTCCTGCCTCATCCTCCCAAGTGCTGGGATTATAAGCATGCACCACCATGCCCAACCAG
>NW_004955475.1:2231555-2232735 GCF_000276665.1 Chinchilla lanigera
TATGTAATATAACAATCATTGTTAATTCCTCTCAACTTGTTTTGAAATCTTGTATTGTTTTTATTGTTTTGTGTTGTTTTGTTTTTGTCTCCATTGTTATTATTTTGTTATTGATTTTTCTCTTTAAAATAAAAAGTGAAAAGATTCAAATTAATGCAATCAAGAATGAAAAGGGTGAAATCACTATGGATCTTATGGAAACTCAGAAGATCATCAATATGTACTTCCATAATCTTTTCTCTAATATGATAGCAACACAGAAGAAATGGACAGATTCCTAGATATATCAAAAATAAATCAAGAAGATATAAAATTTATAAATAACATAATATCAGTTGAAGAAATTGAAAATGTATTTTAAAATTTACCAACAAGGGAAAGCTCTGGTAGGGTGGGATTCATTGCTGAATTATTTTTTCTTTTGTCTGTCTGAGACAGGGTCTCACTATGCAGTTCAGGCTGGCCTTGAGCTCACTTTGTAGGCCAGGCTGGTCTCAAAATCACAACAATTCTTCTGTCTCAGCCTCTTGAGTGCTGGGATTACAAGTGTGTGCCACCATGCCTGGCTCTTCACTGCTGAGTTCTACAAGAAATTTGGAGAACATTTAATGCCATGACTCATCAGTCTCTTAAATAAAGTTGAAAGGGAAGCAATACTCCCTAACTCATTCCTGGAGACAAGTATTACCCTGATTCAAAACCAGTCCAGAACCAATGGGCAGAGTGACCTGCTCTCAGCCAAAGCCTCTGGGTCCCACTCCTGTGGTCTCCTCAGCATGGGACAACAGAGGTGATAATCAACATACCTGTCTAATTGAATAAGAGACCAACACTCAAAAGCAGAGTTTCACTTCAAGACTGAAGGAGTACACCACTACAGAGACCAGTCAGGTGAGATAAAACCTTGCAAGATAGGCTTAGAGAGGGGAAGAGTTATATAATAAAGATATTCTGGAAACTTTTGGGAGGCCCAGGATCAGATCAAGATGTTCACAATGCCAACCAAAGGCTAAATGGTGTCAGAGAAAAGTTAAATACAGATGAAATTATTATATTTTCAGAAATCATAGTAAAAAACTTCCCAAATGTGAGAAAAAAGTTTGACATGCAAGTAAGCGAGGCTGAGAGAACACAAAACAATTATGATGAAAAAAGCTCACCAAGACATATCTGTATTAAA
>NW_004955475.1:2233122-2236014 GCF_000276665.1 Chinchilla lanigera
TAGAAAAACTAGCTTCCCACATGGCAAAGATTAAAACAAGACCTGTGTTTATCACCATACACTAAAGACAAAATGGACCAAAAGTCTAAATGTTAAAACATAAACACTAAATTTCCTGGAAGAGAAAATAGGTAGAAGTCTTGAAGACTTAGGTGTAAGCACAGACTTGTTGACCAAACCTAGACTATAAGGAAAATACGACAAAAAATCAACAAATGAGATCTCACCCTATTAAAAAATTTTGCACAACATAAGAAATCACCAAAAGAGTGAAAAGAAAACCCACAAAGTGGGAAAAATATTTAGCCAACAGTCCCTCAGATAAAAGACTTATATCAAGAACTTATAAAAAATTGAAAAAATCGGACCCCCAAATTTAAAGACTCAATCAAAAATGGGCATCTGAGATGAATAGACATTTTTCAAATGAAGAAATACAAATGGCAAATAAATATAAGGAAAAATGTTCAATATCCCTGGTGATTCAACAGATGCCAAGAAAAACATCACTGAGCTGCCAAACTCATCCCAGAAAGAATGGTTATCATCAAGAAATTAACCAATAACAAATGTTAGAGGGACTGTGGAGGAAAAACAACATTTATCTGCTGTTGAAGGGAGTGTAGAGTGGTACAACCAATGTGGAAATCACTCTGGAGATTCCTTAATAAACTAGGATTAGACTTCTCATTCGATATAGCTATTCTATGCCTCTGCTGCATATTTTCCCAGAAGATTTAAAACCAACATGCCATAGCAATACATGTGCATGCATGTTTATAGCAGCACAATTTGTAACAGAAAAAGCTTGGAAATAACTCAATTGCCTATCAACTGAGTAATGGATAAAAAAGTTGTGATTTTTAAAAAAAACTCATATGAGTTTTTAAATGTAATGAGGAATGAAAAGGGTGAAATCACTACAGATCTTGTGGAAATTCAGAAGATCATCAATACCTACTTTGAAAATTTTTACTCACATATATTGGGAAACACAAAAATAAAGGACAGATTCTTAGAAATGTATGAATTATTAAGCTAAATAAAGAGGATATAAAAATTCTAAATAACCCAATATCTGTTAAAGTCAAAAGTATGATTTAAAACTTACCAACAAAGAAGAGCTCAGGTCCTGAGGGTTTCATGGCTATGTTCTACAAGAAATTTAGAGAAGATTTAATGCAAATACACCTCACATTCTTTAATGAAATTGAAAAGGAAGCAATTTTCCCTAACTTATACCTGAACCCAAATATTACTCTGATTCCAAAATGAGACAAGACCCAACCAGAAACATAACTACAAGTCGACCTCCTTAATAAATATAGATGGAAAAATCCTCAATAAAATATTAGAAAACAGAGTGCAAAAAATCATAAAGAAAATTATACACCATGACCAGGAGAGATTCATCCCAGAAATGCAGGGATGGTACAACATACACAAATCAGTAAATGTGATAAATCATATCAATACAGCCAAAAAATCACATGATCTTCTCAATAGATGCAGAAAAAGCTTTTGATAAAGTCCAACACTCATTGATGATAAAACCCAACAGGAAGTTGAAAAAGATGGTCTTTATCTCAATCTGATAAAATCTAGCTATGAAAAACCAAAAGTCAACATCATACTAAATGCAAAACCCCAAAAACTTCCACTCTAAATCAAGAACAAGACAGAGATGTCAATTATTACTAATCCTATTCAATATAGTTCTCAAAACATTAGCCAGAGCAATTAGACAGGAAAGAAATAAAAGGAGTAAGGATAGGAAAGGAAGAAGTTAAATTATCATTATTCACAGATGACATGATACTCTACATAGAAGACCCCCAAAACTCCACCAAAATACTTCTAGAATTAATAAGCAAATTTAGTAGCATAGCTGGATACAAAGTCAATCCTCAAAAATCAATAGCATTCCTGTATACAAACAATAAACTCACTGAAAAAGAATTTATGGAAGCCAGAACTTTCACAATAGCAATAACAAAATGAAATCAATCTGAAGAAGTAAAAGATTTATATATTGAAACTTACAGTACTTTGAGAAAGGAAACAGAAGAGGACATCAGAGAATGGAAAGCTATCCCTTGATCATGGACAGGAAGAGCCAACATTGTGAAAATGGCCATACTCTCAAAACTGTTAGACAGATTTAATGCAATTCCAATCAAATTCCATTAGCATATCTTATAGTTCTAGAGAAAACATTTGTAAAATTCATTTGGAACCAGAGGAGACCTAGAATAGAAAAGGCAATCCTGGGCAACAAATGCAAGACAGTAAGCTCACAATCCCTCACTTGAAATTAAACCACACAGCTCCTGTGAGAAAATCAGCATGGTACTGGCAAAAAAAGGACCTGAAGATCAGTGGAACAGATTAGAAGATACAGACACAACTAGAAACACACTCAGCCACCTTATCTTTGACAAAGTTGCCGAACATGTTCACTGGAAACAAGAAAGCCTCTTTGATAAATGGTGCTGGAAAAACTGGCATTCCACATGCTGAAGACTCAAACTAGTTTAATGTCTATCACTGTGTACTAGGTAAAGTCAAAATTAATCAAAGATGTAAATATTAAACAGAAACAGTAAATCCATTGGAAGAGAAAGTAGGTAGAAATCTTGAAGACATATGGGTAAGCAGAGAGTTCATGAACAAAACCTAAACTGCACGAAAAGTACTTCAAAGAATCAATAATAGGGATCTAATCTTATTAAAAACTTTTTGTACGTCTAAAGAAATCACCAACAGAGTTAAAAGATAACCCCCAGAATGGGAAAATGTTTTAGCTCACTGACCTCAGGCAAAGGACTTCTACATAGAACATAGAAAGAATTGAAAAAGCCACGTGTGGTGGCACACGCTTGTAATCCCAGT
>NW_004955475.1:2236304-2242456 GCF_000276665.1 Chinchilla lanigera
TGGTCACTTAAGAAATGCAAATTTAAACAACACTGAGATTTCATCTCACTCCAGAAAGAATGGCTATCATCAAGATACTGACCAATAACAAATGTTGGTGGGGCTGTGGAGAAAAAGGAACCTTGTTCCCTTGTTGGTAGGAGTGTACACTGGTGCAACAACTTTGGAAATCAGTGTGGAATTTCTTCAAAAAATGGATTAGATGTCCCATTCAACCCATCTATTCCCCCTCTGGGTATTTTCTCAGAAGAATTAAAAGCATCATACCATAGCCATATATGTGCTTCTATGTTTACAGCAGCACATTTTATAATAGCTAAATCTCAGAAATAACACAAAAGCCCATAAACTGAGGCATTTATAAAAAAATGACATTTTCATATAGTGGCATTTTCATATAACTGAGTAGTACTACCCAGTTATAAACAAGGTTAAATTTGAGGCTTTTATATGTAATGTTGCAAGTTGAGACCATACTTATAAGTGAAATCAATCCAACTCACGCATGTAAATATTATATTGTTTCCCTAATGTAAGAAACTGAAAGAGTAAAGGAGATCCAAAATGTACAATAGACACAGTGAAAGGGAAGTTAACTGCTCAAAAGGAAAAGAAAACTCATATTGTTGGGATGGGGTAAAGGAGAAAAGAAAGAAGGGAAAAGAAAAAAATATATATGCAAAATAGATAAGATAATTATAATACTAAATTCTATCAATTCATTGAAAAGAACAGTTTGTACTTATACAGTTTGATCAGTTTTTTAGACCTATGTGTTGTAATTTGAGCAACTCTCTTGAAGATAACAATACAAAATATATTATCCATTGTTGATCGCCTATTATCTTATTTTGAAATTCTGCATCACTGTTTTTATTGATAGGTAAATGGATGCAACTTGAAATCATACTCATAAATGAAATAAATCAGACCCATATATATAAACATAATATTGTCTCACTAGTGTGAGTAACTGAACTACTTCATAAGATCCAAAATACTTTAGATATTGTGAATTGGGAAGAAACTGTTCAAAAGAAAAGACAAACTGTGATTGGGAAAATGGGACAGAAAAGAAAGGAAGAGGAAAAAGTATTTCTTCCTTTCTTTTCTTCTTTACTCTCACAACTTCACACATTGTCCTCTTAGGGGCTCCTTTTCTGCACTGCAAAGCATTCTTTTGAAATCTAGGTGAAAGTTTCTGTGGATCCACAAGTCTTGTACTTTGCATGCGTGCAAAGACAAGCACCATATGCATGCTGTCCAAGATGTGCTGCCAGCTCATGCAGTAATCAGGCCCCCTTGAGAGGTGGCTGCAGCAAATGAATCCTGAGAAACCAATTCCCTATGCTGTCCTTCTTAAGGAGGGAGCCAAGGGGCTCTCTTCTCAAACAAATGCTTTACAGATTTGACCCTTGAGCCTGCAAAGAGTGAGATCTTACTTATCCCTTACACTCCCTCAAGCCATTTTTCCTATTGCCCTGATGGAAAGTATGTGTCTTCTTTTTATTGCTAATTTTTTCAACAATTACCCTGTCCTTTGCCCCAATTTTTCAAGATCTTCCTTTTTCATAAAACTGAAAACGTCACAATTTTCTTTCTTTATTATTATTTTTTTTTTTTTGTATTTTGTGAGATAGGGTCTCACAATGAAGTTCAGGCTGGACTTAAGCTTACTTTGTAGCCCAGGCTGACCTCAAACTTGCAACAGTCCTCCTGCCTCAGCCTCCCAAGTGCTGGGATTACAGGCATGCACCACCATGCCTGGCTGACAATTTTCAAATCATTTAACTCTGCCATTTTTTCTTGATATCATTGAATGCCACAGTTTGAACATCAGGCTGCATTGAATTTTTTCTCACCAGATTGGTTAGTCCACTGCCCTCAATCTTAGTCTCCCACAAAGTCTCAGGACATGGGCATAACAGTCAAATTTCCGACTGGAGCCTTACATACATACCCTCTAGACCAACTGCCAATAGATTCCATGTTCACAACTGAAAAGTCCTAAACTTTGCCTTTACTATCTGCATTTCTACCAGTATTCAGATCTTGTGAATTCTTAGCAGAATCTCCTGAACTCTTAGAAGAATCTCCCCACCAGCTTAGCTTATAGTATTCTAGGATGTCTGTACCTGGTATCTCAAATTTTCCCAAACTCTTCCCACAAATTGTTTCCAAAGTTTTGTAAACCACATGTTCACAGGTGCAATCACAGCAACGACTCCACTTCTCTAGTACAAAAATCTGTCTTACTCAGTTTCCTTGTCATCAAGACAAAATGCCCAACAACCATAACTTAAAGGAAGAGAAGCTTATGGTTCATGGTCCAGCCATCGTCTACTGGCTCCCAGGCAGAAAGGATGTGGTGGAAAGACATAGTGGGGGGGGGACAGTGCCCATCCCATTGTAGCCAGAAAATAAATAAAGAAAGGAGGAGCCAGTGCAAGAGATACCCTCTTTCGATTATGCCCTTAGTGAACCACCGTTGTCGATGAGGCCCCACCTCCTAACAGCACATTCAGCTATGAATTCATTTGAGGATTTTTCTGCTAATAAGCATAACATCCACATGATCCAATTACCTTCCAAAAGCCCTATTTCTGAACACATGAAACTTCTGGGGGGACATTCTAGATCTAAGACATAATGGTGTATATTACTGCCAAAAGTCCACCTACTGTCAGATCAGTGGAATTAAATTCTCATAGAAGTGTGAGGGATCTGAGGTGCATGCTTCCTATGAAAACTTAACATCTGATGATCTGAGTTGGAGCTGGGGCAGTGACGCTGTCACTGGGAAACTACTGCAAATTCAGACTAACATTAGCAGAGTAGTTTGACTGCAAAGAGACCATAATAAAACAATTGCTTTCAGACTTATATAAAAATCATATCAGTGAGTGGCTAGTCAAAATTAAGTTGCATTTGGTAGCAGGCTTTAAGTCAGAATCTGACACTTATTTTAGTCCATGCATAACGTGACCATTATTTCATTTACCAGTCTTCACCCGTTTCCTGCCCTATGCACTTATCTCAGTCACAATTTTGGTAAGCCTTCAAGCTAAAGCTAGCCAAAATGAGTAGAAAGCAAATTTCTGTGGAGAGATTCTTTGAAAATGGGGAGGAAGATCCAATAATGAGATTTCAGAAGATTTTAAGATTACCAACAAAAAGAATGCTTCATTTAAAATACTAAGAGTTTCACTAAAATTATAGGTTAACTGCAATAGGTGATTCACATTCTCCAAGCCCACTTTGTATGATATATGGTGACTGGATATCCAGTGAAGCAATGAAACCTTCAAAACTGTTTCACCATATGGAGACTAACCATCCTACATTGAAACACAAGACTTTGGAGTTTTTCAAAAGAAAATAAACATTTGGAAGCACAGAAAAGAAGCAATTATCAAAGGGTATGACTTTATCAACTGTATCTATTCTGATTATATCATTTTAGTGGCTAATCACATTGATAATGCTCAGAAGCCCTTTGTTATTGGTGAAGAGTTGATCCTGCCCACTGCTAACAAGAGTTGTTATGAAATTTTAGAAGTGGTTTAAGTTTCAAAGGTGGCACATGTTTCTCTTTCATCTAGCACAATAACTAGATAAACTGATGAAAGAGCAGAGGGTAATGAAGCACAATTGCTAGGTTTAATAAGTTACCATAGCACAGAATCCAGACTGATGAGGTTATTGATATTCACAGTAAGACAACAGTTCTTGTTGTGTAGTATTTTTCAGGACAATGTTCATGAGAATATAATATGTGCACTTTTGCTGTCACCCAACAACACAGGTGCAGAACTACTCACATCTTTGAATAACTACACATCAAGAAAAATGAATTGGTAATTTTGTTGTAGTATACATACACATGGAGTGGCTGCTATGACTAGGAAGCTTTCTGGTTTTACTATGTGGATCAAAAAGTTCACTTTTGAATGTGAATCTATACACTGTATCATTCATAGAGAAATACTGGATAGCCAAAAATGTCACCTGAACATAATGTTTTGCAGGGTGTGACTAAAATTTGAACCACATTAAAGTACATGCAGTAAAGTGACATATGTTTCAGCAGATTTGCACTTAGATCGATGCAGTGCACACATTCTCTTACACACTGAAATGAGATAAGCTTTCTGAAGGTAGTTCATTGCCCAGATTTTTTGATATGCAAGATCCACTCCTAATTTTTCTTTTATAAAAAGTCACCACTGGCACCATATTTCAATGACAGAGAAAAGGTCATAAAACTTGGTCGTTCATGTGACATATTCAATCTGTTCAACAAACTCAACCTGTTACTTTAGGGAAGTAGGACCACTATGTTCAAGTTGGCAGAGAAAGTGGATGCATTCAAAGTGAAACTCTAATTATGGAAGCAATGGGTGAATATTAAGATTATTGAAATGTTTAGAACATTAGTGAAGATTTTGAAAGAGACTGAGGCATGGCCTTCTTTCTCCTAGCTGATGCATCACCAATAAGCTCAGCTTTCAAAAGAGTTTGAACATTATTTCCCAGCCACAAAAGATCCCTGCATTGGGAAGGGATGCATCCATGCTTCATTTGTGAATAAACTCGGTGAACTGATTTTGTCCCTGCTAGAGGAGGATCAATGGCTTGATGCTGCAAATGAAGGTGGCCTTAAATGTATGTTTGAGATCATTTTAAATCTCCATACATTGTGGATTAAAACCAATGAGGAATATCCTGAGATTGCCACAAAAGCATTGAGAAGCCTGCTGTCATTTTGAATATTCAATCTTTTTGAAGCAGGGCTTCCTGCATAACAGCAACCAAAATGAGATTATAGGGTGGACCCTTTGAGAGTCACTGTCTCCCATCATCCTCAAGTGGGATCATCTAAGTGCATTAAAACAAGCTCAAGGCTCCCACTAATGAGTTGAATAATTATTCCATTATATAGCTCAAGGTAATAATAATGGGAAAATCACCCACAATAAATATAATATTCTTTAATAATCCTAAACTACCCCCAGATGAAAAATGATCTTCCATGAAACTGGTTCCTGGTACCAAAATGATTGAGGATAACTGCTATACACAAGTGTCCAATATTTTGGCTTGCCTTGGCTCCACTGAGTGAAGAATAATGGTCTTGAGCCTCATAAAATATATAATATAGTTAATACATACAAGTAAAAATTTTTCTTTGAAAATATTTTAACTTATTGAATTATATTAATTTTAAATAGCACAAATCCAAGTTTAATAATTAAATAAGAAAGAATAATCACTTGTTTTCACAAGCACATGCACATGTACTTGGGTTGACCTATTATTATCAGTAATTGTTGCATTTTGCTCACCAAGCCACATAAGTAAATGTAATGTTTGACACACATGTCTTTCATTTCAACTATATGTCATGAGTGCAAGAAGCAGAGTCCAAACTGAACTGTATGTTTCCCTACACATCATTCCATTGACACCTACACAGTCTACAATTGAACACCATGCATTTGTGTCATATTACTAAAAATTACATCACAATGTTAAAAGTTTATTACCTTATGAACAGTGTTACCAGCTCTTCAGAGCCACCTGCAGCCTTCAGGCCTCAGGTTAGAAACATCTGCCTGAGTGTAGAGTGTTAGTAGTTAGAGTGACTGTAGAGAGTTAGAGGGGCTCAATTATTTGTTCACAGATGGTGCATTTTGCATTTGTAGTCACATGAGGAAAGAATAAAAACAGCTGTGCTTCTCACATCATTGTCACTGAAATACCTGTCCCTTACAATTAAAAGGAAGAGAGGTATATTTGGCTCAGAGTTTCAGTGGTTCATTGCAAGCCAGCTGGCTCCAATATGCAAATGCCTTGTGAAAATGGTATGGCAGAGAGGAAAGTTGTTCATATTATGGTGGCCAGAAGTAAGGAAGGAGTTGAGGAGGGAAATAGACCCTTTGAGGTTATGCCACAGTGAACTGCTTTTTTAGACCATGTTCCACCTTCCAACAGCAAGTCAGCTACAATTAATCCATAGTGAAAGTACTTCCCAAAACCCCACATCTGAACACGTGAGACATTGTGAGCACATGCCAAATCTAAACCACAACGTTCTGTCTCTGGCACCCAAAGGATTCATGTCCATTTCATATGCAAAATGCATTTAATCA
>NW_004955475.1:2243546-2321213 GCF_000276665.1 Chinchilla lanigera
GTGATTTCTTTAGATGTGCAGAAACTTTTCAGTAGGATGAGATCCCAGTTGTTGATTCTTTCAAGTGTTTCACGTGCAATTTGGTTTTTATTCATGAACCCAAGGTTTTAATAGTTCCAACATTACTGAAAAGTCCAAGTACAAAATCTCCTTTGACACTCAAGGCAAACTCTTATCTGTGAATACCTATAAAAATAAAAAAGAAAACTAAGAACTGTCCACATACAACAGCACAAGGTAAACATCTCAAAAGGTACTATTTTGGAGAAAGTTTCATGTGTTGGTGAAAAGAATGTGTATTCTGTTCTTGTTGAGTGGGACAATTTAGATATCTATTAAGTCCAGTTTTTGGAATATATGACTCAACTCTGATATTTCTTTGTTGAATTTTTGTCTAGTTGATCTATTTGTGATAGTGAGGTATTCAGTCACCCCAATATGTTTGTGTTGATATTTACTTGACCTTTTATGTCTAGTAGTGTCTAGTAGTGTACACAGTACTCCAGCACTTCTCTCTCTCTAGAGTATATATAAAATATGTATAAAGAGAATATATATTTTCTTTTTGTTGAATTATTACCTTGACCAATATATTTTCTTTGTCTTTTTGAGACAGGGTCTCACTATGCACTTCAGGCTGGCCTTGAACTCGCTTTGTAGCCCAGGCTGGCTCAAACTCATGATAATCCTCCTATCTGAGCCTCCTGAGTGCTGGGATTACAGGTGTGCACCACCATCCCCGGCTATTCCCTTAACCAATTTAACCAATATGTAGTGATCTTTGCCTCTTCTTCAGATGAGTTTTAGCTTGAACTCCACTTTGTCTAAAAATAGAATTGCTTCTTCTGCTTGCTTTTGTGTTCCTCTTGCTTGGAATGTTGTTTTCAATTCTTTGATTTTTAGTCTATATTTATTACCTTAAATGTGTCTCTTCCATGCAGCATACTGTTTTTTAATCCAATCTGCAAATCTGTGTCCTTTGATTAGGGAAATGAGACCATTTACATTGAGAATTATTACTTGGAGATACTGCCTTAGTCCTATCATTTTCTCTTTTTTCATTGTTGATTCCTTTATTTTTCCCTTTTGTTTAACTTTTCACCCTGCTTGATATATTTGCTTCATTAGGCTATTTGGTGTTGGCCTTATTAACTCTGTGCAAGTTACCCTTGAGAATATTTTGTAGTTCTGATGTGGTGATCATAAATTTCTTAAAGTGGTTTTGTCATGGAAGGGGCTCATTTCCCCATCAATTTTGAAGGATAGTTTTGCAGGATATATCAGTTTGGGTTAAAAGTTGTTTTCTTGTAGGGCTTAAAACACTTCAATCCAAGCTCTCCTGAACTTTAAGTTTTGGGTTCAGAAATCTCCTCTAATTCTAATGTGTTTACCTTTATTACTGATTTGCTACTTTTCTGTAACAGATCTGAAGGTTCTGCCCTTGTGTTGGACTTCTGAGATTTTGACTTTAATGTGTTGTGAAGAGTATTCTTTTTACTGGTAATAGGTATTTAAGTTCTATGTGTTGAATTCTTTCCCTATACTCATGAAAGTTTCTGTTATCATTTTTAAGAACACATTTCACATATCTCCTTACTGTCTTGTGACTTTTTCTAACTCCAGTTAATCTTAGGTCATTTTTCTTTTGTTATCTAACAGCTGTTGTATCCATTCCTCCTGATCTCTTGTCTTTCATGTATCTTAGAGCATAATGTCCCTGCATCAGCTCTGTCTTCTACTTCTGTTTCTATGTCCTCTCACTGGTCATTTCTGCTTCCCATCCTTTTAATAAATGGTTTTGTCTTGTGGATTTTGTCTGGAACCACTGCTAGTGGTGATGTAGACTGGTGCAACCACTTTGGAAATCAGTCTGGAGATTCCTCAAAAAATTTAGGATTAAAGGTCCCATTTAACCCAGCCATTCCCCTTCTGAGTATTTTCTCAGAAGAATTAAAAACATCACACCACAGGGATATATGTGCATCCATGTATATAGCAGCAGAACTTGTCATAGCAAAATCTTGGAAATAGCACAAGTGCCCATCAACTGAGGAGTGAATAAGAAAAATGTAGTATTTTTATACAGTGGAATATTACTCAGCTATAAAGAAAGATAACCTCGAGGCTTTTATACGGAAATGGATACAACTAGAGACCATACTCATAAGTGAAAGAAATCAGAGCTGCATGTGTAAACACCATATTGTCTCCCTAGGGTAAGAACTTGAAATAGTACATAAAACTGAAAAATAAAATAGATATTGTGAAAGGAAAAGAAACTGCTCAATAGGAAAGAACAACTGGAATGAAGGAAAGGAGAAAAGAAAGAAAGAAGGAAGGAAAAAATTGTATATATATACATACACACACAAGATAACTAAAATAATTTTATTACTAATTTCTATTGGTTTATTGAAAGGAAGAGTTAATGTTTAATTGTTTGATCAATGTTGCATACTTATGTATAGTAATCTGAGCAACTACCTTGTTTTTTTTTTTTATTTTTATTTTTTTGGTTTTTCTCCGGTACCGGGAACCGAACTCACGACCTTGCACTTGCCAGGCAGGCGCTTTTGCCGCTGAGCTAAATCCCCAGCCCCACTACCTTGAAGATAACAATAAGTAATACAAGAGCTATTGTTGATTTCCTATCATCTTGTTTTGAAATTCTGTATCATTTTTATAGTTTTTGTGTTGTTTTGTTTCTGTGTTTCTTTTGTTATGTTGTTTTGTTCCATTCTCTTTAAAATAATTTTAAAAACTAAAAAGAAATTCAAATGTCTATATATACTAATAGTTGAATGTATGTATAAAATGGGGTATATTCACATCATTGAATAGCAATGAAAATGATTGACCAATTCAATATACAAAATAGGTAAATCCTCACTAACAAGAGCTTGAAGGAGTACTTATTACATTATTTCACTTATACAAAGTTGAAAAAAGAGACAAGGTTAACGTATGCTGTTAGATATAAGGATAGTGGTCACTCTAGGATAGAGGGACAATGACTAGAAGAGAGAATGAAGGTTCTCCTACGTTGGGGATAATGTTCACATGTTTTACCAGAGTAATAACTTTCATAAGTATATTAAATTTTGGTAAATTTAATAAATTGTACACACATAATTTTGTGTAATTTTCTATATCTGTTTCTATAAGGGTTTGTGGCAGTTAAGGTGGAGTTTCAATCTGATGTGCTTTTGGATCTACCCTAGTAATGGTGGAGCACACTAATAGGTGTGTCTGGGTAGCTCGTGCAAGTGTGGCCACGGGGTCTATATTTGGTTTCTCACCTATTTCACTCTGGCGATCTCTTCCTCTTCTTCCTGGACACTATAAACTAAACATCTTTGTTCTGCCATGTGCTTCTGCCTTGGAGTCAGCTTATCATGGACTGAAACCGTGAGCAAATTAAACCTGTTTTCATTTAAGTGATGAGTGTTGGGTATTGTTTCTCTGCAACAACAAGGCAAACAAATACACAAAATAACAGAAAATGAGGATGTTGCTATGACTGTGCCCAATCATGTGGTTTAGAAGCCTTTGGTACTGGTTTGCTGGAGCAGTTTGGAAAGATTTAGAGATGCAAGCTAGATAAGTCCTAGAATGCTAAAAGCAGAGCCTGATGAATTATTTTAGTCAGAGCTCAGAAGGGCAAAATTCTGATTGGAATGCTGATGGTAAAGTTTGGCCTCGGGAGGTTTTAGTTAGGAACAAGAACTCCATTGGTAGCTGGACCAGAGGTCATGTGTGTTATACCCTGGCAGAAAATTTGTCTATAATTTATCCATGTCCTGAGTATTTGCTTAAGGCTGAGACTAGGGACAGTGGATTAATTAATCTGATGGGGGAAATTTCAAGAAAGCTCAACATTCAAGTCCTCCCATGGGTAGTGTTGGCTGCTGTTAGCTAGGTGTAAAATGAGAATACAGCAGAAAAGAGAAAAGAAAAATCTGTTCAAATTAAATTTTGCTGAAAAGAAATCACATGTAAACCTGGAGCCAAAGAGGTGGCGGCTGGTGAAAGGATTATTATCATTAAAAAGAAATACAGTACTTTGTACAGACACAAGAAATAAGCCCTCTTAAAGGCATCCCAGGAATCAGCAAGACCTCATCTATTACATGCTTAGAAGTGCACAGCATAAACCTTTCATTTGGGAAGAGAGATTCTAGGATCCCTGCTCAAGAAGGGTCTCCAAGGAAATTGGTTTCCTGAAACCCATTTCACTGTGATCAGACATCCAGGCGCTCAGAGACTGTCACATCTATGGTGGAAGGGGACCTTGCTACTGCTCAGACTGGAGGCCAACCTTGGCATTATCCATGAGATGTTGGTTTTACTAGTATGCAGAATGGATAAATTGTGGTGTCAGGGAGGCTTCTACCCAGATTTCAAATGAAGGCCTCCTCTCAGTCAAGGAGCCCCTGAGAGGCCAGTGCATGCATCTGGGAGAATAAAGCTGAAGGTGCAGTGTAGATCCCAGGATATCTGAGATGACAGAAACATGAAATGTCTGTTGAGAAAAGCTCCAGTCTGTGAGCAATGCCAGCCTATGAGAAAGGTCCTGTAAGTTGCAAATGGCAAGGGCATAGGGGTGCATCTTCACAATCACTTTGAAACTCACATTTATCACCATAGGTCCTAGGCACAAGATATGGAACTAAAGGACATAACATTTGCCCTGTTGGGTTAGTGTCTTGCTTTGCTCTAATCCTTTTATATCCCCCTATTCCTATCTTTTGTAATGGGAATATTTATTATGTGCCATTGTACTTTGGGATTTTGTAACTTGTGCTGATTTTGAGAGCTATTTTTCACAAGAAAAAACCCCAGCATTTCAAAGCAATATAATAGGAGAGTAACAATAATTAATACATTGTGTATAGTTACTCAGGGTACAAAATATAGGCATGAGATATTGTCCAAACAGTATTAGCACAAACCTTTCTTTTCAATGAACTAAAAGAAACTAGTGTATAACTATCTGGTATATATATACTTCCTTTACCCTCTCCCCATCACAGTTTCTCTTTTCTTTTTAACAGTTTCTTGTCAATCACAATACCTATTGTACACTTTGAATCTTATATACTCTCTCAATTTCTTACACTAGGGAGACAATATGATGTTTACACATGTGAGTCTGATTTATTTCACTTATGAGTATGTCCTCTGTTTGCATCCATTTACCTATGAAAGCCTCGAATTTATCCTTCTTTATAGCTGAGTAGTACTCCATTGTATAAAAATATCACATCTTTTTTTATCTATTCCTTGGTTGATTGGTATTTGGTTTTTTTCCCAAGATTTAGCTAATACAAATTGTACTTCCATAGACATGGGTGCACATATATTGTTGTGGTATGATTTATTTTTTTTTGTTTTTTTGAGACAGGGTTTCACTATGCAGTTCAGGTTGGCCATGAACTCACTTTGTAGCCTAGGGTGGCCTCAAACTTACAGTGATCCTCCTGCCTCTGCCTCTTGAGTGCTGGGATTACAGGTGTTTGCCACCACTCCTGGCTGGTAAGATGTTTCTAATTCTTCTTGGAAAATACTCAGAAGGGGGATAGCTAGGTCGAATGGGACCTCTAAGCATAGTTTATTGAGGAATCTCCACACTGATTTCCACAATGGTTGCATCAGTCTGCACTCCCAGCAACAGTGGAGAAGGGTTCTTTTTCCCCACAGCCCCTCCAGCACTTGTTATTGGTTGATTTCTGATGATAGTCATTCTTTCTGCAGTGAGATGGAATATCAGTGTTGTTTTAATTTGCATCTGTTGGATGACCAATGATTTTAAATATTTTCAAAATAAATATATGAAAAAATGATTTTTAGAAAGAATCACAGGTACGAGTTTGCCTTGAATCTTAGAAGAGACTTGGACATTTGAAAAATCCTCGAACTGTCAAAACTTTGAAAAACTGATTATTGCATTTTCAGTTGTATTCAGGATAGTTGTCCTCTGCTAGGTGCAATTTTGAACTTGCTATTGTCTTTGGTGACAATACAGTTTAAAAAGAGTGTTTGCATGTAAAGTTGAAGCGGGGGGGGGGACTATGACTATTATTCCTTATATGTCAGCTGCATTGATTAAGAAATACCTAGCAGAACAATAAAGCATAAACTTGAGTGTTTCTTTCTGGGTCATTTGGGGGACTATTTCTGGTCCTTCACCCATTTGTCTCTGGCACTGTTCCTCTGCTCTGCTTCCCAACCACAATGGGTGATGCTTTCTTACTTTCCATATCCTTCTGCCATGCTGTTTATGTCTTGGAGTTAGCCAACCATAGACTGAACCCCCAAATCAAGAAGCAAATTAAGCTTTTCTTTTAAATTGTGGGTGTTAAGTACTGTATTCTAGCAACAGGTAAGCTGACTAATACAGACTCCCAAATTACAGGCAACAAAATAAAAAAAGACAAATCATATACCTCAAATTAAAAATCTTCTTGGTATAGGGGGTATAGCTAAATTGTAAAGTGCTTGTTTAGCATGAAAGATGCCTGAAGTTCACTCCCTAGTACTAAAGAAGCGGAAAGAAAGAAAGAAAGAAAGAAAGAAAGAAAGAAAGAAAAGAAGAAAAGAAAGAAAAAGCAAGCAAGAAAAAAACACATTAAAATCTTCTCTGCAGCATAGGAAACAAGTAAGAGCGTAAATAGAACACTGTGGAATGGGAGAAAATATGTACAAGCTATTCATGTGATGGAATGATTACCAGACTACATAAGCAACTCAACAGCATAAAAACAAATAGTCCAATTATGAAATAGGATAAGTACCTGAATAATATTTCTCAAATGAAGATGTATAAATGTCCAAAAAGTATATAAAATCCTCACTATTGTTTTTTTTTTTTTTTTTTTTTTTGGTTTTTCTCCGGTACCGGGAACCGAACTCACGACCTTGCTCTTGCCAGGCAGGCGCTTTTGCCGCTGAGCTAAATCCCCAGCCCCCCTCACTATTGTTAATCATCAGTGAAATTCAAATCAAAACTATAATGAGATATTACCTCATTCAATTTAGAGTGACTGTTACCAAAAGACAAAAAATAACCAATGCTGCAAAGGACACAGAAAAATAGGAAGTCTCAAACATTGTTGCTGCAAATGTAAATTAGTATGGCCTTTATGTAAGATACTTTGTAATTTCTTCAAAAAGCTTGAAGTAGAGCTGCAATATGATGTAGCAATATCACTACTGGGTAGATATCCAAAGGGAATGAAGTCAATATGTCAAAAAGACAACCATTCTCTCATGTTTATTGTAGCATTATTAATAATAGTAAAGACATGGAATCAACATAAGTGTCTATCAACATATTAGTGGATGAAGAAAATGTGGTGTACATACACAATGGAATAATATTTAGACACGAAAGAACAAAATTTTGACATTTGCAGCAACATGAATGAACTTGGAGGACATTATATTAATTAAACTAACTCAGGCACAGAAAGACAAATACCCTGGTTGTTACTTATACCTAGAGAATTAAAAGGTAATCTCAAAAAAATAGACACTAAAATAATAGTCACAAGAATTGGGGAAGGGTGGGAGGAAAGAAAAAAGAACATAGTGGGTACTGGGGTATATTTGGATAAGGGGGATGACTTTTAATGTTCCATATAGCAAATAAGTTAAGTATGGCTGACAACAATTGATCTAATATTTTAAAATAGCTAAAAAGCTTTTAATATTTTCACTGTAAATAATATTATATATCTGATGTAATACAATGTGAATATTGTATTCATATACTGAAATGCCACACTGTACCCCATACATTTTCAACATTACTGTTTCTATTAAAAATAAAAATGTATATTTCAAAATTTCTCTCAAATTTGAAATATAGAGTATCTTAATATAATGGATGCCATATACGGAAAGCCCATAGCTAATATCAGGCCTAATTAGAAAATATGGAAAACTTTTCCTCTAAGAACAGAAACAAGTTAAGGATACTCTCATCACTTCTATTCAACACTGTCCTAGTAGTGCTATCTAGAACAATTAGGCAAGAACTAGAAAAGTGATATAAATTAGAAAGGAAGAAGTAAAATTGTCCATTATAGTTTGTGTCTAGCTATCCCTGCAAAGCCTCATGTAGTTTTAAATAGGGCTTTTTCAGAGGTAGGTGAATCTAGAGTGTGTCATTGATTCACAGTGTAATGTTGGGATTAAGGGTGTTGTGATAAGGGTGTGAGTGCTACCCCCTCAGGGCAGGTGGCCTGCATAAAATATAAGGGACAGAAAAGGGTTTATCCCCTCTCTCTCCTCCCTTATTGCTTTTACTACTTTGAGGGTGCCATAAACAGTTATCCTCTGCAACGTCCCTCTGCCTTGGCGCCAAATAACTATGTACTAAAATCTCTAAAAACTGTGAACTAAGTAAACCTTTTTGCCCTTTTAACTTTGGGTGTCAGATATTTTGTCTCAGCAAAGAGAAAAGTAACTAAAACAGAATTTGGTACCAGAATAGTGCAGTCATTGCTGTGATTATACTTGACCATGTGGTTCAGGAGCATTTGGGAATAGCTGTGGGAAGAGTTTGGAATGATTCAGAGAGGTCTGCTGAAAACGTAGAATGTTGGCCTCTAGATATAGGGGTTTGAGGCCAGTGTTCATGCAGTACTTTCCAGATTTCCCTTAGTGGCCTGCCTACTCCTTACCCTGATTCTCTGGGTGTCTCTCTCCCAGTTGCTGTGCTGCTTTCAGACAGAGACAGGGTGCTGCTTCAGTCCCATGTATAGTTAGCTCCTCTTGGTCCTTACTCAGCCTTCTGTGTTCCTCTTCCACTGGTAAGTCTCTGTCTTATCAGGTAGTTTGCTGCAGGGTGAGGTGAGATGCTGTAATGTGATCTGATCCTCTTCTCCTACAGGTGCTGTCCAAGGCTATTTAGTCCCAGTTCTTACACCTCTCTCAAGGGGGGTGCTAACCTACCATTTGTTGCTTTGTGAAGTCTGCCACCACCTCCACTGGCCTCTGCTGTAGTTTGTAACTTCCTCCGGGAGGTAGGGTGAGGTCCTATGGGGTGCTTTTTGGCTCTTATCCCCAGTATGGGAACAACCCCAGGCTGCACAGTCCCATGGTGCAAGACTGTTTAATTCCTGAGCTTCTCTAGCTACAGGTCATGGGGGAGTGGTTAGCTGTTCCATTTCCTATGTATCCCTGAGGTCTTTAATCTTGTCTTTAGGATATTCCATTTAGGGCTCTGGTGCATAAAAGGAGAGGAAAGAAAAAAGAGAATAGGAAGAGAAAAGAAAACGGTCCCATCATCATAGAGGGAGCAGTTCAGAATTCACTCACTCCTATGTGTGCCAGTGTAATTTACTGCTGGGCTGAAGCTTCCTCTGTTTGGAGGACGGCAAAAGAGGTAGAAGACCTTGCATCGCAAGTCTATCTTGTGCAGTTTGATTTAGTAACACTATTTAATATATCCATTTTTTTTTCTTCTTTTGAGTTTTCGAGTATGGCGGAAATTCACCTACAATCCAGTGGCCCAGCAGCAGCTAGGTGGGCTGGTGGACCATTTTATTAAGCCTTTATCTATGTTTTACTTTATTATGAGTCTCATTTCACATATATTTTGGTTTCAGGGTGTAGGTCCTTCCCTTTCTTCCAATTACCTGTGTTTTTAGTTTAATTTCTCTGAAGAGTTCTGAATAAGACTCCTTCTCTATTAAGCCATGTTGTTCAATCCTTTTTAGGTTTTTTGAGAAAGGATCTCACTCTGTAGTCCAGGCTGACCTTGAACTCATGGCAATCCTCTTGCTTTAGCCTCCCCAGTGCTGAGATTACAGGTGTGCACCACCATGTCTGGTTTAACAACATTAATTCTTTCAATGAATGAATGCAAGCTGTCTTGCCATTTCTTTTATGCTCCTTACTTTGTTTCATGAGCATTTTATACTTTTCATTATATATTTCTTTCAGCTGCTCAGTTAAATTTATTCATAGTTATTTTATTATGTTTTTATAGCTATATTTTTGTAAAAGAGATTGTTACCTTGCTTTCTTTTTCAGTTAGTTCATTACTACTGCCTAGAAATGCCACAGGTTTTTTATATTTTTCTTGTATCAGGCAAATTTTCTCTTTGCTTTTCCATTAACAATTTTTAGGGGGTATTTAGGTTTTACTATATATACAGTCAGGTTCCCTGAAGACAAAGAAGTTATTTTACCTCTTGCTTTCAAATTTGGATGTCCTTTACTTATTTCTATTTCTTAATTGGTCTGAGTAAGACTTTCAGTGCTATGTTGAGTAAGAGTGGGGAAAGTGCACATTCTTATTTTAGAACATAGAGAAAATGCTTTCAATCTTTCCCTTTCATTATGACATTAGATGCAGGTTTGCCTTATACAGCCTTAATTGTGTTGCTATGTGTTCTTTTAATACCTAATTCATTGATAGTTTTCAAGATTAAAGATAGTTGAATTTTACCAAATTGTTTTGCATCTACTTGGATGGCCTTTACATCTTCATAAAGTTGATATGACGAGTCATATGTATTGATGTATGGATAGTGAAACATTTTCCCATTTCTGGGATGAATCCCGCTTGTTTTGGTAAATAATCTTTGTAATATGCTTTTGGATCTGATCTACTTGTATTTTGTTGAGGATTATTTTTCATCTGTTTTCATGAAGCATATTAGCGTGTAGTGTTTTTTTCTTTTATCCTAATCATTTTGGCATCAGATTTATGTTGATCTTGTAGAAAGTGTTTGGAAGAGATCTCTTTATCTATTTTTTTTGTGATAATTCAAGGTGAATTTGTATTAGTTCTTTAAACATCTAGTAGACTTCAGCAGACAGGGTCTTGATATGTAGTTCAGGCTGGCCTTGAATTCACTGAGGTAGCCCAGTCTGGCCTCAAATTCATGGTGAGCCTGCTGCCACAGCCACTCTAGTGCTGGGATTACAGATGTGTGCCACCATGTGCAGCTTTGAGGGGATTTTTTTGGTGGGAGGATTTTTATTACTGATTCAGTCTTTTTATTTGTTATTGGTCTGTTCAGCTTTTCTACTTCTTCATGATTAAGCTTTTTTTTTTTTTCCTGGTACTGGGAATTGAACTCACGACCTTGTGCTTGCCAGGCAGGTGCTGTGCCACTGAGCTAAATCCCCAGCCCCAGTGATTAAGCTTTTTATATGCTGTTGTGTTTGTATAATCTCTTTACATGTTATTTGATATGACTTGCTAAGGATTTTAAATGAGGCTTTTTCATGTATGTTCATCAACTATATTCATCTGTAATTTTCTTTTATGTTGTGTCCTGGTCTAGTTTTGGTATCAATTAATTCTGGTCTTATAGAATGAGGTTGGAAACTCTTCTCCTTTTTGTGTTTTTTGAATAGTTTGAGAATTGGTATTAGCTCTTCTTTAAAAGTTTGGCAGAATTCTACAGTGAAGCCAGCTAAGCCTTGGCTTTTCTTTCTTGGGAGACTTTTAATATAGACTCAATTTCACTTCTCATTATTAATCTGTTATGGCTGATACATTGGGTCAACTTGGGGAGTCTAGAGATTTGGCTAAGTGACTCAGCAGTTCTACTTCCTGGGGTGAAAAGGTCATCCCCTTCCTCCTCTAGGATGTTGTTCTTAGTGTTAATGTGAGAAGTTTAGAAGGTTAAAGGAGTGACTGAACAGAGGGCCAGAGTGCTTACTTTGTATACATCCTGAGTTTGTTCAAGAGGAGGACATGGAGATTATGTGAGAGCTACAGCCCCTTAGGTGGGGGTAGCTGTTTACAGTGTAAGGGAGGGAAAGACGCTGCTTGCCGCCATTCCTCCCTTTTGCTCTGCCTGCCTTGCTGTTCGGCTGCCATTCCCCCTTTGCTCTTGTTGCTTTGTTATCTTCTGCCTCGGAGCCAGCCAAGTATGGACTGAAATCTCCACAAACTGTAAGCTAAATAAACCTTTCCTTCCTTAATTTTGGGCGTTGGGTATTTTGTCTCAGCATTGAGAAAACCAAGACATAATCTGTTTATGTTTTCTAGTTCTCAATAGTTTAATCTTTATAGATTATATTGCTCCAGGAAGTTATCCATTTTTAATAGGCTTTCTAATTTGTTGGTGTGTAGTTGTTCATAATGGTACCTAATGATGTTTTGTGTCTCTGTTGTATTAATTATATTATTTCCTTTTTTATTGCCCATTTTTATTTATTTGAGTCTTCTTAGTTGCTCTAGCTAAAGGTATGTTGAGCTTGTTTATATTTATACAAAAACTTTTGTTAATTGAACTTTTATGGGCTTTTCAGTCCCAAGTTCAGTTATTTCTGGTCTGCTCTACGAAGTTTGGGTTTGGTTTGTTCTTACTTTATAGTTCCTTAAGTAGCAGTGTTAGCTTGGTTTAAGTAAAGTATTGCTACTTTTTTGATATAGCTGTTTATTTTTATAAACTTCTCTTTTCATATTGTTTCTGTTGTACCCCCATGGATTCAGACATATTGTTTTGCAATTTTTATTGGTTTAGAGGAATTTTTAAGTTTCTCTTTTAATTTCTTCCTTGACCTATTGGTCAGTCAGGAGAATGTTGTTTAATTTCCATGTACTTCCACAATGTTCACATTTTGTCTTATCATATTTAATTTTACTCAGTTGTTTCCTGATGAGTTACATGAAATGATTTCAACTTGTAAAAGTTCATTGACACTTTTTTGTGGCTTGATGTATGTTTTATTCTGCAGAATGATGAGAAAAATATGTATTCTGCAGTCGTTAAATTAATTGTTCTGTAAATATCTCTTAGGTCCATTTGGTCTCAGTATAGTCTAACTTTGATGATGCTTTGTTGATTTGTTTTTTACCTGAGATATCTGTCTATTGATGAAAGTTGGGTGTTGATGTTGTCTACTGTTGTCAAGTGAGAGTCTGCCTTTCCCTTTACGTATTATTTTTGCTCCATATATATGTGTAATCCAGTATTAAATACATACATATTTATATTTGTTATACCCTTTTGCTGAATTTTCTAAAAATTTTAAACAATATTTATAGGTATAATCAATGAAAGGAAGTTCTCTGTAGGGGTTTTACACTGCCGAAATAGAATGGGAACTCCAAAGAACACTGTATTTTAAATCTATTTATCTCTTAGTTTTTTATTCAGCATTGTATTGAAAACCCGCTATCCCATTATATGTAGATTTAGTTGATGCTCTTTTCCCATTGGATAGAACCTTATCAAATTTTTACACAGTATTTTACATATCTACTCTACGGTTGTATACTCATAGGATGTTCCAACTTTTTGGTACCACAAAAATTACCATGTTAACTATCTTCTAGATATCACTTGGTAGGCCTGAAAGGGAGCTTCTCTGGAGGGACATTTCTTAGTTACAATGAAAATAACCTCTTAATTTCATAAAATATTGTCAGACTGCTATTTAATATGGCTTCACATATAAAATTTTCTTCTGAAATACCTAAGACATCTTATTTCCATGCTATCAAATGACGTTGTCTGATTTGCTGATTTTTCATATTTGAAGAGTGTTGATTGAAGTCTTGTTTCTTAAAAATTTGCATTTATGTGGTAATCATAAGAATGGATTTTTCTCCAAAAATATATGACATACTAGGTTACACCTTATTGTAAAATGTTTATTAATAGTTTGAACTTATTTTCTATTTTTTTTCACTAGAAATATGATGTTTTGCACTTTTGTGCTCATTGTCAGGAGTTCCTTATACATTCTAGGTATCATTCATTTTTTAGTTATAGATGTTAAAATTTTCTCATACTGTTACGAATTTGTTTACTTAGATAATGTAAATTAAATTGCCTCTGAAAATATTTAATTTGGATGTAAATCTAATCTAATTTTTTAATTATTGCTTTGCCTTATGAGTCTTATTTAACAAAGCCTTCCCACCTCAAAATCACAGATATATGTCTTATTAGACAGACATCTTTCTATTAGGTTTGCCTATATTCTCATGTAAGTGTTTGAAACCTAAAATCTTTGTATAGAGTAAGAGTTAGAGATGATACTTTATTTTCTCTCTATATATAAACAGGATTATTCCCAGCACCATGTTCTACATAATCTATGACTCCTCCACTGATGTATCTCTACCATCTATTAAATACTCACAAAATATAGATTTGTTTCTGGATTATCTGTTCTGTTTCAGTGGTATGCTACTGTGTGTTTTAGCACACTTTAAGACAACTATGTATTTGTAGTATGTCTTTCTATTTGGTAGAAAATATTTTAACTTTGCCTTTCTTTATCAAATTGTCTTAGCTATCTGTGTATCACTATCAATCTATGTCCAGTTTGTCCAGTTGTACCCTCAAAAACTTCATACTAGGATTTTAGTTGGGATGCTATTGAATTTATAGATAAATTTGGGAAATACTGACATTTTCCCTATTCATCCACATCCTTTTAAAAGGTTATTTTCTGAGGGCTTTTTTTTTTTTTTACATTTTATTACATTATTTCATTATTGTTGGCAATATATGAAGTTTACATTGATCTTAGGCAGTAAGTACATGTACAAAATACATCTTGATTCTTTTTATTCCATTTTCCCTCCCTATCGACCTTCTCTGATTCTAACTCCCTTTTTCCCATTTTCATTATTGTTAGTTTGTGTTTACGACATATGATTTTCATACTACTTGTAAGTATTTGGTATATATACATGACATTTATACAACATTAAGTAAAAATACTTGTTAATGTATTATGTATCTCCGTGTACTCAGATCATGTATAATGATTTTTGAATATAATTTTAAATTCTCTTATGCAAAATTTAAGATGAATTAATTTAAACATTAATTTTATTGGTACATTTTATTTTTTATTTTAAAGAGAATAAAGAAAAATTTTAAAAACTAGAAACGATACAGATTTCAAAAAGCAAGATGCTATGAATTAAGGAAGAGAAATGTATGTGTATACACACACACACACACACACACATACACACAAGATAGCTAAGATAATTGTACTACTAATTTCTATCGGTTTATTGAAAGGAACAGTTAATGCTCAATTTTTTTAACCAATTTTGCTTGCTTATATCTGGTAATCTGAACAACTACTTTGAAGACAAATATATGCATATATTGCATATAAGATGTATTAATTTAATGGCTATAACAAAAATATTTATGAATACAGTATAGATATCAAATAATAACACTTTATAAGTTGTATTTTCAGAGATGATATTCAAAATACTTAACAACCTATCAGTGGTGGTGAACCTATGACATACACATTCTTTCTCTTTTAAGAGAAAAGATGTTAAAATATGAGTTGTTTTTTCCAAACTAAAGCCTCATTATTCAGGTTTAATTGAGGTGTTGGCACTTTGCAGTGGGTTTTGGGTTGGAGTTTGCACACTGATCACTAAAAGATGAATATGTTATCCCTGAGTATGTTATCTGTTTCTATTAGCTTAATACTACCAAGCTCTGTTTTATTCTAATGTTCTTTAAAGCACATAGAATATTCTAAAGATATTTGTGGAATCCTTTCTACCAACCATTTCCCCTTCCCTCCCTGTTCCTATATTATGGTATTAGGATATTGTTGTAGTCAGGGTTTACAAGGGAAAAGATTTAATACAGGACACACAATTTATGGGATTATTTTATAATATTCACCCTGAGTCAAATGCAAAAGAGTGCAGATATGTTCACATACTAGAGATGAAAATAATCCAGCTGAGGGCCTGGATCCCCTGACAATGTCCTACAAAAGTCCACCTGAAGTCCTAGATCCCATAGCAATGTTCTCCATGAGTCCATCTGGAGGCCTAGAGCCTACAACAATGTCTCATGTGCATCTGTATCAAGGATCTGCATGGAGAAGGCTCAAAGGTCAGTGGTGGAAGCTAGAAAGTCCACATCAGCAGGATAAAGGATCTGTGCCAGAATGCTGAGGGATCTGCACTAGAGCCAGGAAGTGATGCTCAAAGTAAGGACAAGAGCTCTCCCAAACAATAGGAAACAGCCAGAGTAATTATAAAAAAGGAAGAAATAGAAAGATTAAGGATAGGAAAGAAAGAAGTTAAATTATCATTATTCACAGAAGACATGATACTTTACATAGAAGTCTCTAAAAACTCTACCAAAAGACTTCTATAATTAATAAGCAAATTCAGTAGCATAGCTGGATACAACATCAACACTCAAAAATGAATAGCATTCCTGTACACCAACAAAAACTCACTGAGAGAAATTAGGGGAAAAATACCTTTCACAATAGCATCCAAAAATGAAACACTTAGGAATCAATCTGAGAAAGTAAAATATCTATACATTGAAAATTACAGTACTCTGAAAAAGGAGATTGAAGAGAATATCAGAAAATGGGAAGATATCCCTTGTTTACAGATAGGAAGAACCAACATTGTGAAAATGGGCATACTCTCAAAAACTGTTATGTAGATTTAATGAAATCTTGATCAAAATACCATAAGCATACCTCAGAGCTCTAGAGAAAACATTCCTAAAACTCATTTGGAACCAGAAGAGATCGAGAATAGGAAAGGCAATCCTGGGCAACAAAGGTCAAGCAGGAGGCATCACAATCCCTAACTTAAAACCACACAACAAAGCTACTGTGATAAAATCAGCATGGCACTGGCAAAAGAAAAAAAACAGACCAGAGGAGCAGTGGAGATGAGAAGATGCAGACACAACTACAAATACACTCAACCACCTTATCTTTCACAAAAGAGGAAACATGTTCATAGGACGAAAGGTAGCCTCTTCCTGCTCTTTCTTTCTTTGTTTTTCTCCAGTACCGGGAATCAAACTCATGACCTTGCACTTGCCAGGCAGGTGCTGTGCCGTTGAGCTAAATCCCCAGACCCAAAGTAGCCTTTTTAATAAATGGTGCTGGAAAAACCGGCTTACCACATGCTGAAGACTCAAACTAGACCAATGTCGATCACCAATCACTAAACTAAAGTCCAAATGGATCAAAGATCTCCATATTACAACAGAAACACTAAATCTGCAGGAAGAGAAAGTAGGTAGAAATTGTGAAGACAGGGATAGGCAGAGAGTTCATGAAAAAACCAAATGGAACGAGAAGTACTTCAAAGAATGAACAACTGGGATCTCGTCTTATTAAAAAGTTTTTGCACTTCAAAAGAAATCACCAACAGATTGAAAAGACAATCCACAGATTGGGAAAAAATTTTAGCCAAATGCCCCTCACATAGAAATCTAGAATGTATAAAGAACTGAAAAAAAATCAGATCCCCCCAAATGCAAAGACCCAATTCATACATGGCCATCTGAGATGAATAGACACACATCATTGTACTACTAATTTGTATTAGTTCATTGAAATGAACAGTGAAAGGAACCGTTTGTGCTTATATTGTTTGATCAATTTTGATTCCTATATCTTGTACTCTGAGCAACTACTTTGTAGATAACAATATGCAGTATAATAACCATTGTTAATTTCCTATCTTATTTTGAAATTATGTATCATTGTTTTTATTTTTTTTTCTTTTTAAAATAAAGAAAAAGAGCTCCCTCAAAGAGAACCATAGCTATCCTCAGTGACAGTGAGGACCTGACCTCTTCTGGCAATGCAAACTGCCTAATTTATGTTAGGAAAGCCAGCATAACAAGCTTCTCCTGGAGAATGAACGGCATACCATCTTCCCCCCCAGTTCTGCTTTTATGCTGTTGGCAACAATCCTCAGGTGGACCATCCACACCTAGCACCACACTGATTCAGTTCAGCTGGGTGTTACAAATTGCCCATTAGTTAATTCACACAGGTATGTCTAAATATCTATAATTAATGTGTGGCATAGTTTTACATGTTTTTTTTTTTTGTTTGTTTGTTTTGTTTTGTTTTTCTGGTACCGGGAATCGAACTCATGACCTTGCGCTTGCTAGGCAGGCACTGTGCTGCTGAGCTAAATCCCCAGCCCCTACATGTCTTTAAATTACACATAGATGGTATCAAACTGAAAATATCAGTTGGCAAATGTCCATTTTGGTACTTATATTGATGGTTCTATATTATGCCATTGAATTAATATGCCACAATTTAGTTATCACGTTTCTTTTAATTTGGAGAAGTTTTCTAATTTTTTTCTATTACATATTATCCTACAATAAATATTCAGTTTTTGTGACTTCTTAAACACATTTTTCTCTGGAATACTACATAATATTGGATTTTTTGGTTTGGAGGTCATATATACTTTTAATTTTATTAAAAATCTTAGTTGGACAAATATATACCTCTTTGAATCCTGAACAAAAGTGACTATTGTCTGATACTCTCCCTAACATTATGTTACTATCAATTTTTTATATTTTTTAAACTTTACTATTTTGATAGATAAAATGGTATCTTATTTTCTGGTGGTTTGCATTTCCATAATTCATGCTTATTTCTTTTCATTCTGGTCAGTCTCAAAATCAACTGATTTCTTCTAAGTAGCAATGGTTTTGATGATTCCTAAAATAGCCAACACATTCTTATGCTCATGTTTTCTGTTTCCTATGCTGTAGTCTTATAAAACATCAGTGCTTCATCCTGACATAAAGGAGATTGTATTGATATAAGTGCTCTATTTCTTAAACCAGAATTGACATACATGGGGAGTATTGCTCATAGACTTTCATCCAATCTTGACAAATTGTTTTTGTTTTCATTTTTAATTCACAAGTAGTTATTATAAACATTTGTATTGTATGTAATGATATTTTGATAAATGTATAAATTTTGGAATGACTAGATCAAACTATTTACCATACTAATTAGCTCATTTACTCATTTTTTGTTGCAAGAATACTTCAATCTGCTTTCTTAGAATTTTAAGTGTACAATATAGTGTATTAATTATAATCAGGGACAATTTAATTTCTTCCTTTTTAACTTGGAAGCCTTTTGCTTTTTCTCTTGCTTAGTTGCTCTGGATTGGACTTCCAAAATTAAGTTGAATAGAAAAGGTGAGAGTAGGAATCTTTTTCTTGTTCTTGATCTTAGAGGAAAAGCTGTTCATTTTTCACCATTTAGTATGATGTTAGGTGTGAACTTGTCACATATACCTTTGTTATGAGTTACATTTCTTCTATATGTAATGTATCAAGCATTTTTCATGTATCATTGTTGAATTTTGTCAAATGAATTTTCTGCGCCTATGGGATGATCACATGATTTTTTTATTCATTAACTTTAAAGATAAATGTCAAATATATATAATGATCACTTTCATGAGAGGGACTTTTTACCTGCTACATGACTTATCTCAATTCCACTTTTTTCCTTTTTCCTTTATCCTCCTTTCCATCCTTCTCCTCCTTCTCCTTTACAAAAGCTTTGTTTTCATTTTTCTTTTCTTTTTTTTTGGAACCAGGAATTGAACTCAGGACCTTAGAGTTGCTAGGTAGGTGCTTGTGCCAATGAGCTACATCCCTGGTCCCTTCCATTTTTCCCTCTTTTCTCTTTTCCTTTTCTTACTTTCCCCCTCCTCCCTCCCTAGTTCCTTTTCCCAACTGAGCATTTTCTTCCTATTACAAAATGTTCTGTTATACATTCTGGTCCTTATTTAGACTTTTGGTTTCTCACACCAGGGAAACAATGTGATATTTACACATGTGATTTACTTCACTTTAGAGTATGGTCTCAAAGTCCATCCATTTACTTATAAATGTCTCAGGTTTATCCTTCTTTATGGCTGAGTAGTACTCCATTGCATAGAAACAAACACATCCTATCCATTCCTCAGTTGATGGGCATTTGGGCTATTTCCAAGATTTAGCTATTACAAACTGTGCTGCTACAAATATGGGCATGCACACATCACTGCAATGTGGTATTCTTAATTCTTCCAGGAAGATACCTAGAAGGAAATAGCTGGGTCAAATGGAACTGATAGTTTTAGTATTTTGAGGAATCCCCACACTATTTTCTACAGTGGTTGCACAAGTAGAGAAATAGTAGAGATTTCCTTTTTCCCTACATTCCTGTCAGCATGTTATTGGTTGATTTCTTGATAATTGCCATTTTTCTGGAGTAAGATGGAATCTGAGCCTTATTTTTATTTGCATCTCTCAAATAAGCAGTGATGCTGAACACTTTTTTATATATTTACTTCCTATTTCTACTTTTTCATCTGAGAAGTGTCTATTCATTTCAAATGCCCATTTTTTGATTGGGTCTTTAAATTTGAGGGAGTCTGATATTTTGAGTTCTTTACATATTCTAGATATTAGGCTCTTGTCAGAGGAACAGCTGGCAAAATTTTTCCCACTCAGTGGGTTGTTTCTTCACTCTGTTGACGATTTCTTTCACTGTGCCAAAGCTTTTTAATAAGATCAAATCTCATTTGTTGATTCTTTACATTTCTTGTGTGGTCTGGATTTTGTCTATAAAATCTTTGCCTATAGCTATATGTTCAAGAGTTTTACCTATCCTATCTTCCAGCATATTTAGTGTTTCTGCTTTGATATTTAGATCTTTGATCCATTTTGATTGTAGTTTAGTGCATGTTAAGAGATGGGTCTAAATTTTGTATTCAGCACGTGGAAAGTCAGTTTTTCCAACACTATTTATGAAAGAGACTATCTTTCAGTGAGGGTTTTTGACGCCTTTGTCTAAGATAAGGTGGCTGAGTGTGTTTGGAGTTGTTTCTACAACTTCTAATTTGTTCCATTGATCCTCAGATCTGTTTAGTTTTTTTTGCCAGCACCATGCTGTTTTTATCATAGCAGCTTTTTAGTATGATTTAAAGTTGGTATTGTGATGCCTCCTTACTTGCCTTTTTTGCCCAGATTGTTTTTGTTACTCTAGGTCTCTTCTAGCTCCAAATAAATTTTAGGATTGTTTTCTTTAGTGCTGTGAGGTATGCTGTTGATATTCAGATTGGGATTGCATTAAGTCTGTACAACAATTTTGGGAGTATGGCCATTTTCACTATGTTGATTCTTCCTACCCCAGAACAAGTGATATCTTTCCATTTTCTGATACCCTCTTCAATGATCACATGATTTTATCCTTCATTCTCTTAATGTGGTACATCACATCTAGTGATTTGTATATGCTGAGTCGTTCTTACACCCCTGGGATAAATCCTTCTTGGTCAAATTGTACAATCTTCTTGATGTGATGTTGCATTTAGTTTACAAGTATTTTTTGGAGGATATTTACATCTATGCTATCAGCTATTCTGGCCAGTAATTTTCTTTTGTAATATTCTTGTCTGGCTTTGTTATCAGAGTGATGTTGACCTTGTAAAATGAGCTTACAAAAACGTTCTTCTCTTCAATTTTTCAAAAGAGTTTGGGAAAGACTAATATTATCTTTTTAAAGCTTTTTAGAATTAATCAGTGAAATCCTGGACTTTTCTTTGTTTGGAGACATTTTATTATTGATTCATTACTCTTCTTTATTATTGGTTTGTTTTTCATGATTCAGTTTTGGTAGGTAGCACACATCTAGGAATGGATCCACTTCTTGTTTCTAATTTCTTGCTTTATTATAATTGTTCTTAATATTTACTTATGATTCTTTTTTTTTTTTTTTTGTACCAGGAATTGAACTCAGGACCTTATGCTTACCAGGCAGGCACTTGTGCCACTGAGCTATATCCCTGGCCCGATCTTTTGTATTTCTGTGCAATTCATTATGTTTTTACTTTTATTTCTGTTTTTGAATCTTCTCTATTTCTTTTAGTTGATCTAGTTAGGTTTGTTTTTTATTTCAATGAACTAACTCTCAGCTTTATGGATGTTTTATATATTTTTTTTCTAGTCTCTATTTCATTTATTTTTACTCTGTTTTTGTCTTTTATACTTCTTTTTTGTGTCTTAAGGTATGCCTTTATTATTTGGGATCTTTCTTCTTTTGATAAAACCATTTATTTCTATACACTTTCTTTTTAGAATTGGTTTTGCTGCATCCTATGAGTTTTGGTATATTGTATGTCCATTTGTTTGCCTCAAGATATTTTAATTTCCTTTTTACCTTTTTCACATGTTCTTTGTTTGCATGCTATTTACTTTCTGTTTGTGAATTTTTTGAAATTCTTGCTATGGATTTCCAGTTTCATTCTGTCACGGTTAGAAGAGATATTTGATGTAATTTCAGTTTTCTTAAGTTTGTTAAGACTTGTTTTACGAACCAACTTATGATCTGTCCTGGAGAATATTCCATTTTCACTTGAAATAAATGTATATTTTGCCTCCGCTGAATGGGATATTCTGTAGATGTCTGTTAGTATCTGTTTGGTCTAAAGCATAGCTCAAGTTACATATTTATTTACTTTCTTTCTGAATGATCTGTGCATTGTGAAAAGTGGAATACTGAAGCATTCTAGTATTATTACATTTTTATAAGATCTCTACTGTCCTTTGAATAATTGAGTGAAGAAACGAATGACACAAATTGTTTCCTACACTGAGCAGTGCACTTTGTCACAAAAGACAGCCTAAATACTTATATAGTGTGTCAGTAAAGGAGGCACATGGCCCGCAATACTTTTCCATAGGTTAAAAAGCATCAGTATAGTCACTGTGGGATAAAAACCTTTTGTACACTTTCTTATATTTACTGAATTTTTTCTGATTACATTTAATGTGAGAGCACCCCACCTTTTAATGTTTAGAGCCTCTAAATGGTTGTACTTAAGAGAGAGAAACGAATCTAATCTATGATCTAGTCTTCTGTCCTCAGACACATGGTGTAATACTCCGTGTAACTAGAGGGGGCTGTAAGGACTGGTGTGGGACCTTGGAGGAATACATTCCTTCTAGAAGGAACAGGAATCAACCAGGAACAGGAGTACAGCATGGAGAATAGAAAAATCAAATGGAGAATAAGAGAATGATTGCTGAATCAGAGGTAGTAGACAGTATAAGGGACCTGCATTGAGAACGGAAAGTTAAAGTAAGGAAGGACAGGAGGCCGACCGGACCGGCAGGGACCCAGACCCCCTCCGGAGGCGGAAAGAGGCTGGATCACTTCCGGCCAAGGAGGGGCAACTGGCTCATATCTAAGCAGAGGCTTGGAGAGAGCGGACGCTTTCTGGACTCGAGAGGACGAGGTGAGTTGAGGTTCCCAGCTTGAATGAAGATTCTGTGGGGGGCTTCTGCTCTGCAGCTTCAAGGTGCCTGACTCCCTATGCCCTTAAGGTTTGAAGAAAACCTGTTAGGGCTTCGGGATATAAACGCATTAAAATGATCGTGTTTAGAGGTGCCTGGACCTGATTCTCAGGGGAGGAAGAAGAGAGCGGAATCCCTTTTGGGCCACAGAAAAGAAAAATCTGGAAGCGGTTCGGGCAATACAAAGGACCTAGTTGGGATCGTAGAAAGGAAGGGTCTAGAGATCATTTAGGCGGTAGAAAAAAGGGAGGAGGACACAGGTCAGGAGAGAGATAAGACACAACAAGATTCCGTTCTGGCTGGAGGAGAAAGGGTGTGGGCTACAGAAAGGTTTGGGCTACAGAAAGGTTTGGACTACAGAAAAGAGGGGTCAGGACCGAGGAAGGAGGGGACAGAATCTTTTTTAAGCGGCTGAAAAGAACCAGGCTCAGCAGGGAGAAAGGGCTGTAACCGGTTGGTTCTGGTTTGAGAAAGGAAAAAAGGCAGAACTTCGTAGGGTTTGAGAAGGGGAATACTGAGGTTAATACCGTTCGATCTGGGGCCGAGGTATTCATGTTGCAGAAAGGGCGGGGCCGGGGCACTTGCAGACGTGGAATGAGGGGGAAGCTGTGCTGGGGAAGGGGCGGTTCAGAGACGTACCGCAGAGCGGAGGGAGGGGGCTTATTAAGGGAAGGGGAGGTGCGGAGAAGTACTGCAGAGCAGAGGGAGGGGGCATATTGGAAAGAGGCAGTGCGTGACTGTACTGCGGAGGAGAGGGTGGGCGGTGTTGGGGAGGGGCGGCGCGAAGCGGTACTGCAGAGCAGAGGGAGGGGGCCGGTGGTGGGGTAGGGTTGGGCCTGGATGTGATGCAGTTATCAAGAGGGGGCGTAGGGGTGGGACCTACACGTCTTGTTACTCTGCGAGCAGTAGGCGTTTGTGGAAATGAGTTGGTTAGACTAGCCAGTCCACCGAGGCGCATGCGCACTGATGGCCTTGAGGAAAAGATTCCTCTGGGAAAGCTGTGGACTTAAGGGGGCCTCTGTGCGTTGCGCATGCGCACGGCCAGGTTGCGGTAGGGGGCGTGTGTAGGTGCCGGGGACAGGATGTAGAATTGACTTGCCATCTTGGGAGCGAAAGGAGCTGATGCTCCGAAAATAGATTGCCTTGGTTTCTATGGAGAAGAACGCAGGAGTTGAAAGGTTTTGGGCCCAAGGGTAGGTGAGACCCTTGCCTTTCAGTTTAGGCAAGACGTCTGATGAATTTTCCCCTCCCTGTTATTCTCCCCTAACTAGACCTTTTTCCCTCAGGCTCAGCTGTTACTTGGCCTCCCAGAAAGATGGATAGAAGGAATGGCTATGGTTATAGGATGCCTGCATTCCAGGTGAGGCCTCTGCATTTTCATCATGCCGTCTCTCCTGTCCTGAGTTTACTTAGTGCTCTTGAGCCCTCTGCTACTGTAGAGAGCTGTCAGTGTAACCTACCTGAGTCAGACACTGTATGATGGAGTGGGAGGAATAGAAAATTTTCCTGACTGTCCCCTGCTCACTTCCCCTTTCCCCACCCTCTTCAGTCAAATACTGTTCAGAAAAAGGGGAGCCTTCATGGAAAGGGGGGTGTAGGGAGGCAAGATGGTCCAGAGGATCGTAACCCTAAGTATGTAGGGCCCTCTGCCTCCCTCTGGGAGCCTGGGGCTTCCCTTCCCTCTAGATGTACAGACTGAGACAAAAGAAGAGGACAATGTCTTGCTGATGCATTCCCTGTTGGCGGCAACCAAGGACCCATCTGTTGCCAACCGGCCTAAGAAAAGCAAGACCAAGAAGACCCCTGTTAAGGCTATTGTTAAGTCCACACCTGCTGCCCCTCCAGTCCCATCTGCCACTGAGATTGCCACCAAGCCCAAAATAAGTTTGCAGGCTTTAAACCTACCAATCTTCTCCCAGATCAGCCAGGCTTCAGCTACTAGTGAGGCAGCCAGTATTCAGGCTTCTTCGGTTACTGCTCCACCTAAAAAGGCCAACAAGATGAAGAGAATTGCTGCCAAGGCAGCCCTGGTCTCCCAGTGTTGCCCGTCAGACAGTGAGGGTGTCACTAACCAACTGAAGTCACCTTTGCAGGCTCCAAACCTATCAGTCATCTCACAGACTATCCAGGCTCCAACTGCCAGTGAGTCCGCCAATTCTCCGGCCTTTGTAGCCTCCACCAAGCCTAAGAAAACTTCCAAGGCTAAGAAGGCTGCAAATAAGGCTCTAGGTAGTGCTAGTGAAATCTCACTAGCTACAGCTGCCACCCATACAGCGACTACCCGTGGCCAAATTACCAATGAGACAGCCAATATCCAGTCCACAACATCCACTGTCAGAACCAAGAAAGCTTCCAAAGCCAAGAGGACTACTGTTAAGGCTACAGATACTGATACTGAATATCTTGAGTCCCCAAATGCCACTGAGACAGCTACTAGGCAGATTGAGACCTCAGCAGCAGCTCTCCGGCCCAAAAAATCTAAGGGCAAGAAGGTTGTCAGTAAGTGCCCAAATTCTGTTTTTGAGGTCTCTGAGGCTCTGTCTGCCACTCACATGGTTACGAACCAAGCCCTAGCAGCCAGCCTTCGGGTCAAGAGAGGGTCTCGGGCTCGAAAGGCTGTCACAAAGGCTCAGGGAACTGAAAGCGAGACCCAGATTGCTGACCAGGGGAGCCAGGCCAAGATGGCCCCCTCTCAGTCTAGTTTAAATGCCCTTGAGACTCAGGTTGCTACTGCTGTCCAGGCCCTGGCTGATGACTATCTGGCTCAGTTGAGTCTGGAACCCACAACTAGGACCCGGGGCAAGAGGAACCGAAAGGTGAGCTATCTGACAGTATCCTTAACTTTTGTGCTTTTCTATTCTTATCTGTCTAGGTTTTTTATTTCTTCTATATACCTTTACTGAGCCTTTTACTTTGCACTATTGCCTGTGTTCAGATAGGCTTTAGGATATGCCAAGAAAAATGTGATATAATTTGTTTCTAGCGTTTCACAGATTGCTGGGGAAATAAGACATCTGTGTACTTAGATACAACCTATGTAATTCACCTTGTGTTTATATAGTAGTTACCATGTGCCAGGCTTGTTGGGTACATTTACACGTTATCCCTTTATGTCTTGAAAATAATTCTTACTAACTAGAGACCATAGGTTACATTATATGGATAACAAGATAGAATTCCAGGGAAGTGACATGAAATGCCCAAGGGTTACAGCTAGCAGAGTTCAGTGGTACCCAAGGAAGATGAGACGTCCCAGACCCTGCCCTTGGGTTGTTCCTGCCATAGCAGGGGAATGAGACTCCAATTTGGAAGATAGTGAAAGAAAAGCCTAGGACTCAGAGTGGCTAATGGAAGGGTCAAGACCCACTACAAGGGGTGTTGGAGGGATGTTTTTTAGAACAGAATGAGGAGACAACAATCTTTTTCACTGATTGACTCTGGACCTTCCTTCTTTATGAAGTCCAAGCATCTGAGTGGGGAAGAGAGAAGTGGCATTAATTACAGGAGGATCCCATGGGGCCGAAGGCTTCCACCACCCCGAGATGTGGCCATTTTGCAAGAAAGGGTAAGAATCCAATGCTGCCTGGTCTCTTTTCTTCTTTGGCTGTTCTCTTCTCTTCCGTCAAGTGTTCTGCAAATATATTCACATTTCCTCATCTGTTCCTCTTCTCCCAGGCAAATAAGTTGGTGAAATACCTCCTGGTTAAGGACCAGACAAAGATCCCCATCAAGCGTTCAGGTAGTCTCTTAACACCCTTCCCCGTCAAGCTATTCTTTCTCCTCTTTCCTCATGGCCTGCAGGTAACCTTTTACCTGTATGGCCTTGTTGTTCTATCATATCTCCATCTCTGCCCCGCTTATACTTCACTGTGGCCAGCACCACTCATTAATCTAGTTGCACTGACTCCACAGAGCTGGCAAAAGGGGTAGAGCTCTGTGGCCCCTGCTCAGCCCAGCTGCTCTCACCTCTCGCTTCCTGCAGACATGCTGAAAGATGTCATCCAAGAATATGATGAATATTTCCCAGAGATCATTGAAAGAGCAAGCTACGCTCTGGAGAAGGTAAAGGGACACCCTGGGGGGTGGAGGCATTGGGCAAACCTTGACTGGAACAAAGGTGAGCAACGTTCCTTCTGGGGACCTGCTAATACAGCCCTATCACTGTGCAGAGCGGCAGACAGTGGCCCAGAGTAAGGCCTAGAACAGCCATGGGTTATGTAGTATCTCAGTGGTAAAAGCGTAACGAGGACCCAAGCCACCCAACTTAGTCCTGGCTTCTGTCTGCTGCTGGACACATCCTGTCACATATTTGCAATATTCATCTCTTTGTCACCTTACGTTTGTAAGGGTACACTTGTTGCATATTTGCCGTGTTCTGGACACTTAGTTATGAGTTTTTCATGCATTACCTCACTAATGTTTCATGTATGCAAAACCCCCAGGTACATGGGGAGCTGCAAGATGCCTGGGAAGCTGTTTGATGCTAAGCTGAATTTTATGATTCATAAGTTATTCTTTTACTTGGCAGATGTTTCGTGTCAATCTGAAGGAAATCGATAAGCAAAGTAGCTTGTATATTCTCATCAGTACTCGGGAATCCTCTGCAGGCATACTGGGAACGTAAGCTGGGAAAGGGTTAGGGTGGAAGGGGGACTTCTGCTTTCATCCATGGTACTACCCTTGCCCTCTCTTCTGACAGCCTCTGTAGACAAGGACTAAAAAGTTCCTGACACAGCTCTTGCACGTGGTTGGAGCCGTGTGTGCAGTAGTGGTTCCTGATTAGGATTAACTGAAGGGTGCAGGAGGCTGGGGTGGGGCATTTCTGTTGTCAGTTTAGCTGTCTGTTCAGAAAGTTTCCTGGACAATAGACCTCTTGTTGCTTATCTTTTCCTACTGAATGCCTAACCTAGCCTTGGCAGAGAGATTCTTGAAAGAGAGCTTCTCAAGGGAGAGTGTGGCATCATTATGCTCAAAGGATAAGAAAGGCCTGCCTTTGTGTAGTGCTTACTCCCTAATATTTGTGGAGAGTTAGAAAAGGAGAACTGCTGTCCTTGACCTGCGGGAGCACCTAGTCTAACTGGGAAAGCTAGACTCACACCTAGGAGATAAACCAGCCCAAACAAGGAATGACCAAGAATAAAGTCATAGCTGACACTTGAAGTGAGACTGGCAGAACGACCATAGCATCACATCAAAGAGACCATGCTATAGCTGCACCTCCTTATTACATAGATAGGGGTATGACAGAGGGATCTTGGGAACTTTCCCAAGTTAACAAGGAGTGTTATCACTGGGGCACTGAGCTGTCACAGGGCTGAGGGCTCTGAGAAAGCACTCACACTGATTGAGTACTTGTATCAGTTTGACATGCATTTTCCATCTTCTTGGCAACCCAGGACTTGGTTAGAATGTGACTTTCCCATCTTACTGAGTAGGAGACTGTTGCTTATGACTCTTAAGTGCCTTACCTGGGGTCATGTAGAACTGGAATCGTAGATTGGGCAGAATTCTCCCATATCTGAGGTATGTGGGAAGGATTCAGCCCAGTGAGCTGTCTGGTAGGTCTTGCAGGTGGCTCCTGGACATAAAATTTCTCTCTGTCCTATTATTCCCTTAGGACCAAGGATACACCCAAGCTGGGCCTCCTCATGGTGATTCTGAGTGTCATTTTTATGAATGGCAACAAGGCCAGTGAAGGTGAGTGGCTAGGCATGAAGCCAAAGGGGTAGCCACGGTCTGAATTCCACGTGCTCATTTTCTGTCCCTGTCTCCTCTTGCCTCCCCTTGTAGCTGTCATCTGGGAGGTGCTGCGCAAGTTGGGGCTGCACCCTGGGTATGATTGGGCTCTCTCAGCGCTTGCTGTCCATGTTGTCCTTTGGCAAGAGAGAACGGTCCCAGGATTGCATCAGCCTGGTGGTCTGGTGGTGCAGGCGGGAGTTGCTGGGCTGGGTGGATGGGGAAATTGTTCTCAACTCTGTGCTCCTTTTCTTCCTGTCACCTGTCTGTTCTTAGATGTAAGAAAGACCTTCAGGAGTCCCTGACAAAGAGCCACCTGGCCTCCACTGCTTACTCCTAGTGGCTATGTGCTCACTACGTTTTTCACTTTGTTGAGACTCCCCATGTGCTAGAGGTCTCTTCCATGTTAGGAAATGGCTCTGCTCTCACCTAGACAGTCCTAGATTCTGTGTGCGGTTCTGTGTTGACGGGTTATCTTTCTCATTGCCAGGGTGAGGCATTCACTTTTTGGGGAAGTGAGGAAACTCATCACAGACGAGTTTGTGAAGCAGAAGTAAGTGATGTTTGGCGGCTTTATCTGGCCCGGAAGTATTCTGGGTGTGCTAGTTTGTTTCAGAAAGTGCTTCATTAGTGACTTTCTTATTCTGTCTTGATGGATGGGCATCCTGTGTCCTACTAAGTGCAGTCTAAAATTCCTGTTGATGCACTTGTTCAGGACTGGGCCAGATCAAACATAATGCCCTTGTGAGAGGGTGTGCTCCGAGCAGACAGCTTTAAGAATGGCTTCTCTGTTTACAACACATCCGAGAGCAATCCTCACAGGTGGCAGGATACACTGGCCTTTCTGTGACATCATGCCCTATATAGGTACTCCAAGTAATTACTTTCCACGGGGCCAATGGGAAATGGTGCAGTGTTAGAAGCCGAGAACATAATCTGTGTATGGGGAATGAGTGTGGGGCTGGAGGGTCTTGGAAAATATTTCTCCAGGAACTGTTTAGTATTTGTTTTATAGGAGTCTGCCATTTGGGGCTTAGTGGGTAAATAACAGATCTGTTTGATCAGAAGCAACACTTGTTTCCTTTCTCCAAGGTACTTGGAATACAAGAGGGTCCCCAACAGCAGACCACCTGAATATGAGTTCTTCTGGGGCCTACGCTCTTACCATGAGACTAGCAAGATGAAAGTCCTCAAGTTTGCCTGCAAGGTAACAGAGCTGCTGACAGACAAGTACAGGCCAACTGGTAGTTCATACACACATACACATTCACACACATAAAGCTTCAATAATGTCCCAGAATGCTGCTACAATATAGATTACATGTTATCATTCATTTTTCACACTTTGTATTACCATGTACTCACCGGCTTGAACCACCAGTGGTGGGACATACGAATTATGGCCCATTGTGATGTGGTAATCATCTCAGGCTGCCATAACAAAATACCATAAGCTCGGTGGCTTAAAAAACAGAAATTTATTTTTTCACAGTTCTGGATGCTGAGAATCCCAGATCAAGGACCAGCATGGTAGGTTTCTGATGACAGGCCGCTCATGAGGGCTGTCTTCCTGGCTGACAGATAAATGCCTTCTTACTGGGTCATCATAGGGCAGAAAGCCCTGACTCTCTGGAAACCTACTGGATCACCCCTTATTCTTCTGACCTTATTTAACTGGAATTACTTCCATAAAGGACCTATCTCCAAATACAGTCACATTAGGGTTGGATATTCAACATACAAATTTGGTAGACACATAGATAATTAGATCATAGCATACTTTTATCTCTTTACATCTCTTCAATTTTTATTATTACATGTTTGCAGTACATATGGCTACATTTGTCATGGGGGACTGGTACATGTATATAGCACATCGTAATTCTTTTTTTACATTCCCTTTCTCTGCCCTCCCTAATCCACCTCCCGTATTATGAAGACATTTGGGCTCAGTGACATTAAGTGACTTGTCCAAGGTCATATCACATGTAAGTTATCAGAGCTGAAATCAGATCTGAGAACTGATCCATGATAGAGTCTCAATAAGTAAGACTTTTTTTAGAATTATTGCTACTAAGAGGTATCTCATCCATAATTAAAAGGGTTATTTTTCTTATAATGATTGTAATTTCCACTTCAGGTACAGAAGAAAGACCCCAAGGACTGGGCTGCTCAGTATCGGGAAGCGGTGGAGATGGAAGTCCAAGCTGCAGCTGTGGCTGTGGCTGAGGCTGAGGCCAGGGCTGAGGCAAGAGCCCAAATGGGGATTGGAGAGGAAGCTGTGGCTGGGCCCTGGAACTGGGATGACATGGATATTGACTGCCTAACAAGGGAAGAGTTAGGTGATGACACGCAGGCCTGGAGCAGATTTTCATTTGAAATTGAAGCTAGAGCCCAAGAAAATGCAGATGCCACCACCAATGGCAACTTCAACCAAGAAGCTAGCACCAGGGATAGCTTCAGTGATGGTGCTAGTATGAGCTTCAATGGCGCGCCCAGCTCCGGTGGTGGCTTTGGTGGTGGAGGTGGTATTACCTTTGGTGATGCACCCAGCACGAGTGCAAGCTTCAGCAGTGCAGCGAGCATTAGCTTTGGTGGCGCACCTAGTACCAGTGCCAGCTTCAGCAGCGTAGCCAATATTAGTTTTGGTAGCGCACCCAGCACTAGCACTAGTTTCAGTGGTGGAGCCAGCATCAACTTCGGTGGCACTCCCAGTACCAGTGCCAATTTCTGCAGCACAGCCAGTATTACCTTTGGTGGTGCACCCAGTACTATTACCAGTTTCAGTGGTGGAGCGAGCATTAGCTTTGGTGGCGCGCCCTGCACTAGCACTAGTTTCAGCAGTACAGCCAGCATTAGCTTTGGTGGTACACCCAACACTAACACTAGTTTCAGCGGTGGAGCTAGCATTAGCTTTGGCGGTGCACCCAACATGAGCACTAACTTCAGTGGTGGATCAAGTATTAGCTTTGGTGGTTCACTTCAGCGGTGGAGCTAGCATTAGCTTTGGCGGTGCACCCAACATGAGCACTAACTTCAGTGGTGGATCAAGTATTAGCTTTGGTGGTTCACCGAACACGAGCACTAGTTTCAGTAGTGGAGCGAGCATTAGTTTCGATGGTGCACCTTGTACCAATGCCAGTTTCAGTGCTGGAGCCAGCTCTAGCTTTGGAGACACACTCAACAGCACAACAGCTGCCTTCAGTGGTGCACTTAGCACCAGTACTAGCTTTGGCACTGCATCCACCACGAACACTGTCTTCAGTGGTGCACTTAACACCAGCACTGGCTTTGGAGGCACACTTAGCACCAGCGTGTGCTTTGGTGGCTCTCCCACCCCTGGCTCCAGCTTTGGAGGCACACTTAGTACTAGTATCTGCTTTGGTGGCTGTCCTAGCACCAGCATACTTAGCACCAGTGTCTCCTTCGGTGGCTCTTCTAGTACCAGTTCTGACTTTGGTGGCACACTAAGCACCAGCATCTGCTTTGGTGGTTCTCCCAACACGAGTGCCAGCTTTGCTGGCGCACTAAATAGCAGTGCTGGCTTCGGTGGTGCAATCAGCACCAGTGCTGCCTTTGGGGATGCTGTCAACACAAGTGCCAGCTTTGGCAGTACACTCAACAGCAGTGCTGGCTTTGACAGTGCTATCAGCACTGGCGTGAGCTTTAGCGGTGCGTTCAGTAGCAGTGCCGGCTTTAACGGTGCCATCAATACCAGTGCTGGTTTTGATGGTGCTGTCAGTACTAGTACTGGCTTTGGAAGTGCACTCAATAGCAGTGCTAGCTTTGGCAGTGTCATTAGCACCAGTGCCAGCTTTGGTGGTGCACTCAACAATTCTGGCTTCAGCAGTGCACTCAGTACCAGTACTGGCTTTGGCAATGCTCTCAACACTAGTGCCAACTTTGACGGAGCACTCAACACCAGTGCTGGCTTTGGTGGAGCTGTCAGCACCACTGCTGGCTTCAGTGGTGTACCAAGCACTAACCCTGGCTTTGGCAGTGCGTTCAGCACCAGTGCTGGCTTCAGTGGGACACTCAGTACCACGACTGATTTTGGTGGTACTTCCAGCAGCAACATTGGCTTTGGTAGTGCTCCCAGCACCAGTGTCAGCTTCGACGGTGCTCACAGCACCAGTCTGTGTTTTGGTGGAGCTCCCAGCACCAGCCTCTGCTTTGGCAGTGCATCTAACACCAACCTATGCTTTAGTGGCTCTCCTAGCACCAGTGCCTGCTTCAGTGGTGCTACCAGTGTCAGTTTTAGTGATGGACTGAGCACCAGTGCCGGTTTCAGTTTTGGCAATGGGTTAAGTACCGGTGCTGGATTTGGAGGGGGACTGAGCACCAGTGCTGGCTTTGGTGGCAGCCTGAGCACTACCACTGGCTTCAGTGGTAGTTTGGGAACCAGCACTAGCTTTGATAGTGGCCTAGGCACCAATACTGACTTCAGTGGTGGACTAAACACCAGTGCTGGCTTTGGTGGTGGACTGAGTACTGGTGCTGGCTTCAGTGGTGGACTAGGTACCGGTGCTGAATTTGGTAGTGGACTAGGCAGCATTGCTGGCTTTGGTGGCAGACTAGGCACCGGTGCTGGCTTCGGTGGTGGATTAGGCACCAGCACGGGCTTTGGTGGCGGGCTGGTCACTACTGATGGCTTCGGTTGTGGACTGGGTAGTAGCGCTGGTTTTGGCAGCACACTTGGGACTTGTGGAGGCTTTAATGGTGGCCTTGGCACCAGCGATGGCTTTGGCAGCAGGCCTAATGTCAGCTTCGACAGAGGACTGAGCACCATCATTGGCTTTGGCAGTGGTTCCAACACCAGCACTGGCTTTCCTGGTGAACCCGGCACTGGTGCCAGTTTCAGTAGTGGACCAAGTTCTGTTGTTGGCTTCAGTGGCGGACCAAGCACTGGTGCTGGCTTCTGCAGTGAACCAAGCATTGGTGGCTATGGTGGTGGACTGAGCACTGGAGCTAGCTCTGGCGGATCAAGCACTGGAGCTGGCTTTGGTGGTGGACTGAGCACCAGTATTGGCTTCAGTGGCGGACCAAGCGGCAATGCTGGCTTCGGCGGTGGACTGAACACCAGTGCAGGATTCAGCGGTGGACCGAGTACCGGTTCTGGATTCGGCGGTGGACCAAGCACTGGTGCTGGCTTTGGTGGTGGGGCCACTAGTCTTGGTGCCTGTGGCTTCTCTTACAGCTAGTAAGGTTTCAGGTAATTGCAGTATTTCCATAGCCAAAGCCCATGGGAGTGGGTATAATATTTGGAGATACAAGAAATAATCCTGGGTTGGGAGGGCTAAGTGGGAAGATGAGTGATGGAGGAAGTGTGAGAAAAGAGTATCTTTGGCGCTAAAATGTGTTCTGGTTTGGTGTTTCGTTTTCAGGTGTAATGTTTACAGATAATCGCTAGTGAATTGCAGCATTCCTTCCCATGGAGCCAAGGTACAGCCTTGGAATCTGTCCTCACAGCAGTCTGAGCAGCCACTACCAATCAGCTAAGAGTGACACGCCATGAAAAAATCTGTTTTCTCTTCTTGCTCTATTGTTCGCTTTTTGTGTGCTGTCATATTTTGGTATCAGAGTTACATTAAATTTGCAAAATGAATTGGAGTTGTTTTTTGCCTTTTCGTGTGATTAGGTAGTCATGAGTGATATTTTGGATTCATAGAAAAGCTAGAGATCAGCATAGCTTTTGGGGAATGTGGGGCTCCAGCTTGAGGCTAAAAAGTAGGTATTTCTTCAGTGAAAGAGAGGACTGAGAAAGCATGGCAGGCTAGGACATAATAGCTTGGGAAAGCCTGGGACAGAAGGTAAAAGGAGAGAGTTCAGGATAGTAAGTATAGATTTATTGGGTAATTTGTGTGAAAATGGATGAACAGAAGGGGAACTATTCAGGTGGACATGGGGAAAAGGGAGGGTTTTCTTGGGATTGGAAAAGGAGACTTGGGCATATTGTGTAGACTGTGGGGCCAAAGCCAATAGAGAGGGCCGTGAGGTAGATATGGAAGGGTAAGGAGTTGACAGATATAGTCTGAGAAGGTGGGATGGGATAGGATGGCAGAGAATAGATGGTGACCCTGGCTTTCAACAGGATTTGGGAGTGATTGTGGAAATAAATATAGATCTACTTGAAGCACTGATAAGCAAACCTCGAATAGATCCCAACAAAAAGGAGACATGGATTACTCAAGTTTTGGATCTTGCTGGGTAGCTGTGAAGAACGAACAAGAGAACAAACACAGCAACTGTGAATATTTCTACCACTGGATCACTGGTACCTGACCTATAGTTGGTATATGGAGAGTGGCTGAAGATGTGGACCATAGGATCCAAACTGATTAGGGATGGAAGAATACTGAGGAAGGAGAGGATGGATTGGGAGACAATGGAGAAGTCAAAGGACCATGTTCCTGGTACTGTGTAAGAACAAATGGTTCATTAAAGAAATACCACACATGACTAACTTTGTAAGAACTCTTGGATAAGAGTGAGATGCTTGTGTTCAAGAAGTCAGACCATGAATAGGATGCCATGATCTGTAAAATAATAGGGAGATGATTATAGTGTTGAGGTTAGGGGACTGTGACGCCAGGTTGTTGGTTGGGCCGGTCACATGGACGGTGAAATCAAGATAGCAACAACAGTTGAAAAAAAGAACTTGGTACAAGTGCCAGATTGTCTGAATATAAGGATGAAGGTGTCCTGCCCTCATTCACTTTGACTGCCAAGCAATCTCCCTCATCTTTCACAGTGCTACTCTCTTCTCTCTGGAAAGTCCTCACCCATTCCACATTTACAGCACCAAAGCTGGGTCAAAATCAGGATCAGGACCTCAAAAACAATCAGAGAAACCTAAATGTGACTTCTTCCTGTCCTCCTATAGACAGTAAGAGAAGTCTTGATCAGAGAATAGGAATTAAGAAAGTGTTTCATGCAGAGCTAGGAAGCTTCTTATTTGTGGCTAAAAATTGAGACCTGTTTTGCAGCAGCTAAGGATTTCTTTATTCGCGGTAGGGCTCTTCCAGTAAGGCACAGGCCAGCGTCTTCTTTGGGTAGGAGAAAAGAAATGATTAAAAAGCTCATAAAGGAAGAAGACAGTGAGGACAGAGGCATTTTGATTCTTGGAAAGAGCTCAGTAATGGGCAGGGACAGTATCCAGGGCTTCCTCAGGTTCCCGGGTGATGTCCACATTCTGAGAAGAGAGAGCCCTTGATTAATAGGAAGGATATGGAAGTACAGGGCCCCAGTCCCTCTGCTGCCTCTTGTTGTATCAGGCACCCATTTTTTAGTTAGCCCGACTGGTCAGGCACACCTGGGGTAACCTGAGCCTGAGGCCTTTCAGGCAAGGATCGTCCCAGCTCTATGCCTCTGTGGTGCTCCAGGCCTAGGCTGTAGTTTCTAAATTTCTGCAAGCTGGTTATGCTTTCCACTGATATGAAACCCTTGGGATCTCTAGGGTTAGGTGGCGTTTCTGTGGGGGAGGATGCTTCTATCATGTGTTCACAGCCAACTTGTGTGCAGAGTCCCTCACCTACCTCAGGCTTCTCCCGGTGTGTGTTCACAGCCTCCACATTCAGGTAGATGGACTCCACTTTGCAGCCTTGGAAAAGAACAACCCATGTGCCTATAAGCCCCCAAGGTAAGCATAGGTCTTCCCTGAAGGGCCTTCCCCATCACCCCAAGTTCCATGTTGTGTACAGATTGTGCCTGCCCTATAGGGAGGAGGTTGCAGGTGAGCTGTGTGATATGTGGGGAAGATGCCAGGCTGAAGAAGCAGTACCCTCCCAGCTCTGCCCTGACTTCTCTGAGATTTGGCTGCTCCGTTGTACATGGGGCAAGTGATGAGGAGATAATCTCTGTGGCCTCCTTCAGCTCTCATGGCCTATAAGACATTGATCTAATCTAAGACTGTTAGAACTCTGTGGATGCTCCAAGCTATTTCAGATGCAGAACAGGTGAAAGAGTCCTGGACCACTGCCTTGGCCAATGAGGCTTTATTTAGAGGACAGTATGGTTCCAGCAACATCAGAAATGTGGAGGCCACAAAGGAGTCCAAGGAGCCTTGAGAAGGAGCATGTATCACTGGGGTCTGGGGCTGGCAGAGGAGACCCAGTGCTTACTGAAACCCCTTTAGATCCATGCCTGTGGATTGTACCCAGTGCAGGCTTCAGTAGGCCATGATGCCCTAATCATACCTCGGACTACACTTGACTGTGTTCTTTCTCTGCTCGTGAACATTTCATAGCTAACTAATATCACGAGAGAATCTAAACTGCCTAGATTGGTCTTTGAGTTCTTCAGTATGGCCCCAACCTACAATTTTCCTCCATTCTCGTTCAGGGCTCCCTCCTTGGCAGCTTAATGTTCTGTACTCAGTGCTGTGGCACAGACAGAAAGTTGGAGCCAAGCCATCTAGCAAACTGAGTTCTTCCCTGTTCCTGCTTTCACAAGGCCCCCTTGCACCATTGAACCGCCTACTCAGGGAACCTCTTTCAGGCCTCTGCTTGGCAGATGGCACGTTCATGGCCTCTGAATATCTTAGATGAGGGTGGGGGTACTCACCATAAGCCACAGGAGTGAGTTTAAGCACTGTGTGCAGAGGGCACTTGAGATAGGGCAACTCATCTGGAAAAGAGGAAGAAACATCTCTCAGACATGCAGTACTGGGAACAGCACCATGTCCCCAGCTTCCAGTCTTGGTGGGTACTCCCCCTACTTCCATCGCCCCTCCCCAAGTGGGCCTCAGCAGAGACACACACGCTGTAGTCTGCAGGGGACAGTGCTAAAAGCAATCTGGGCAGGGACAAATGATGCAGCCAGGTTGACCTAGGAGCAGGGAGGAAAGATCTTAAGAAAGATGGGCAAACGGAAGGTCATGGGAGGGGCAGGGAGGTCCTGTGGAGGTGGCTACCTCCTTTCTCAGGCCTAACAGGAGACAAAGGCAGGTTTCCCTCCTACCCCAGCCCAGGCCTTCCACAAATATGATCAGCACAAAGGCCCAAAAATTCCTATTAAGTGTTTATTGAGAACATTATCTGTACCAGTTCCATAGCAGAAGTGTACACGGTATGTGACCACATCCACAGCATTGGCCCTGGCCCAGGGCAGCTTAATCTAACCCCTCTCTCACTGATTCACGGACAAGAACTGGTTGATTCACTGTTTTCCAGTTATTGACTGTTATGCAGAAAGTTGTTCTGATTTCAATATTCATGTACAATTTCTTGTCTAGTCCCATTGTCCAACTGACTTAACAGGTATCCTTGAGAGGAAGAGGTGATTAGGCCCAATCCATGGATGAGGAAACTGGGGCTTCAAGAGGAAAGGCACTAGTTCCAAGTCATGTAGCCAAGAAGCGGCAGTACGGGACTCTAACACAGGATTTTCTGAGGACAGCTTGCCTATTCCACCTCTACAGTCTGAAGCTGCTGCCATGAAGGTGTTATAATGTCCTGGAGGTGACATACCTACCTACTGGGCACTTTCTCCTTACTCCCTCTCTCCCCCTACCCAGGCTGCACTACAGCTCACTATTTCCCTTAATTTAGCTAGAATATCACTTGTGGCTTTCTGTCCCTTAGACTCATCCTAGGCTTACCAAGCTTGCCATCAGCCTCTCAGCCTCCTGAGACACAGGCATTTTTCTAGGCATCTATCCTGCTCCTCATCTTTGTCATCATTAGTATCAGGCCCAGGCCAAGGGCTTCCTGTGTATGATCCCAGTGCATCTTCACAGATGTGCTGTGGTCCTGTCTACTCTCATTGTTCACATGAGGAAAGAGACTCAGGGAAAGGAAGGCAACTTTTTGAGATCTCGGACATAGCCCTGCCACTGCCTCAACTAGTAACACAGGCCCAGGCTTTTCACTGAGTTTCATAACTCTGGCTTTTATCTTATAGGAAGGGACTGGACTAGGTGTACTCTGAGAGTGCCCCAGCTCTGTGGCTGTGTGCATCCAGATTCCCAATCATATCATCTCTCTGGGCCTAGTGCCATTATTCACCTAAATAATGGGGTAAGACCATCTTTCCAATCCCACCCTGCCTTGTTCCCAGGACAGTTGTGAGCAGCTGGGATGGCCTGTGTCTAAAAGTGGGCAGAAAGTGAAGGAAGAGAGAAGTACTTTTGCCCTCCCCATACTCCATGAATATTTGAGAGGGCAGGGCCGCTGACACGCACCTCGGATCTACTCTGATCCTTTACACTCTGAGCCCCATGACTTTGGGCAAGTCACTTCACTTCTCTGGGCCTTAACTTTTTCATCTGGACAAAAGAAATTTTAGTGCCTGCCTCATGGTCTCAAAAAATTGTCCTGAGCAGTAGAGATGTGAACATAAAAGAAATCTGGCAGTGCAAAATTCCCTACCACACATCCCATCACTGATTCCCAGTGGGGAAATTGAAGACCAGGAAGAGAAAATGACTTATTCATTGGCATGTTCTCAATTTCCCTGGGTTTCAATTCTGGATAACTCCGTATTATGAATGCTCTTTGGTTTGAAACTAGCATCACAAAGAGTCAAGAGTTCAGAATGTTGCAGGCATTGAATATCATTATGCATTGTCCTCAAATACCTTTAAGATAACTTGGAAATGACAATACTTCAGCAGCCACATTAAAAATGGACTTTCTTCTGGAATGGCTGAATCAGCCTAATAAACTTGTGTATTATTTTACATCTTTTTAATGGCAAAAATAATTAAAATTCCTTCTTGGCAATTTTTAAGAAAATAATACATTGTTATCAACTATAGTCACCATGATGTACAATAAATCACATGAACTATTTGTCTATTTGAAAAAAAAAAATGGACTTTCATATGTGAAAGTGAGACAGTAGTCCCTTGCCAGGCTACCTGCCCTAGTTTGCCGTTTATTGTATATAGTTAGTGTATAGATACTCTAAAAAAAAAATGTCTAGATTTTTTTGAGTGACCATTTGAAAGAAACTGAAATGAAACATCACTATCTTGCAGAAATCAACCCCACAGCAAAGACAAATATGTAATTAGGATAATGAGGCTACAGAAGGTCCCACTATTACCTCAGGACAACATGCTTCAGGGAAATACTGTCTCAGCATTTAATACTGAGGCAGGCTATCAATGCTGGCTTTGAAAATATCAGCTCAGAATAATACTAATACTAATAATAGCAGCTAACACTTAGCCCATATGATGTACCATCAACTGTCCTAAGCTCTTTAGATATGTTGTTTGAGTTTCACCATTATTCTCCCAGTTTTACAGATGGGAAAACTAAAGCCAGAAGGATTGCAGTACATTGTCAAAGGTAGTAAAGTTAGTATATAACAAAGAACCTGAACTCAAACAATCTCATTTTAGATAGTGCACTGTTTCTGGAGATGGGGTCTTTCTGTATAGTCCAAGCTGGCCTGGGGCTTGCTCTGCAGCCAAGACTCACCCGGAACTTGTGATGTTCCTGCCTCAGCTTTCCAAGTGCTAGGATTATAACATATGTAATTAGATATGAACTTCTGAGATACAAACCTCTAACTGCTAGTTTCAGGATTTTAAATCACGTCCAGTACCCCATGTTAGGAACAGTGAGGAGGGTATTACCTGAACTTTTATCCAGGAAGTAGGCCAGGAGGCATCGCATGACAGCCTGGTGGCAGATCACCAGTACATTCTCCTGTCGTTCTAACTCCATTATAACTGGTTCCAGACGCTGAACCAGATCTTCATAGGACTAGATACGAGAAAAATACTGGAGTAAGAAAGGGAGATGGGGAGAGGAAGACCTCTGGCCTAGGAATCAGGAAAACTTGGTTCTGGGATCAGTTGAGTTGTTGACTCAAGAGACAACTCACTTCTTTCTTACAGTCTCAGTTTCTCATTTGTTAAACAGGGGCAATCAATATAGTGGGCTAAATAATAATAAACCTCCTCACTACAAGATGTCTTCATTTTTTTGGCATGCTGTTTGTTTATATTATTAAAAATAATGAAGAAATAAATCTTTAATAAAATTCATGTTGCCATTCAATTTTCTACAGTGGAGGAACTTATTGATATATATTTGTAATATTTACATTTGGGAGAATTTGCAGATATATATATGATGTCTTTTTATTTTTCTTGGTACCAGGAATCAAACTCATGACCTCATGCTTGCCAGGCAAGCACTGTGCTGCTGAGCTATATCCCCGGCCTGATGTCTTCTTTTTTCTCTGTCTATATAACTGCACTGCTGACATTTTAAAAGAATAAAATATATTCTATGACTATAGGGTTCCAAAATGAAACACTTGGAAAAAGGAGTGATTAGTGGATATGGAAGCCACAGCTGTCCTGAGGGTACCTGTTAATCATAGTAACCAAGAGGCTTGAATTTTTAAATGTTACAGAAATAGCAAAAGGGGCTTAGGTGCACACACACACACACACACAGTGGGAAGTTTGGACTGAGATGCTAATATAAATCTGAGACCCTCATAGGGCAAATGTTGATATCCTCAATAAAACTAGAAAAAGTAAACTAGAAAAAACTAGCAAACTAGAAAAAGTCTATCCATAGGCAAAGGAAAATAAGATGTATCTGGCTCTCCTTATATCTAGATGGAAAAAACTAGGAAATGGCCCCTGTAAGAATTTATAACTAAAAATTTTCACTCAGGTAGCTTGGAAAATCATAATTACACTACCCATGTGCTTTGTAATATGTTTTGCTGAGAGTTTCAAAAAAAACCAATGTAAATTCATTAGCTCCCAGGACTACTTACACAAATAGAACATGTCTGGATTTCTTCACCTCAGGATGTATGGGATTCCCAGAGGTAAATTTCCACAGATAAATACAAATGCAATGTATTTTAAAATTATTATTTTCTTATTCTCTTTAATGGTTTGATCAACCTTCCATTCGTACATGTGGTAATCTGAGCAGCTTCGCTGAAGATAACAATATGTAATATAACAACCACTGTTAATTCCTATCATTTGATTTGAAACACTGTATCATTTTTAATGTTCCTGCTTTGCTTTCTTTGTATTTTGCTATTGTTCTTTTTTCTACTATTCTCTTTAAAATAAAAAAAGGAAATAAAATACTATAGATGAGAATACGCAGAAACAACAAGAGGAAATTCCTAAAAGCTTATATAATATACAATATAAAAGAAGTATTTTTTATTTTTAAAGAAATAAAATATGCAATTAAAATGTAAGAAAGGCATATAACTGCAGCACTCTGGGAGGTTAAAGCAGGAGGATCACGAGTTTAAACTCAGCTTGGGCAACTTAGTGACTTAGGAGACCCTGTCTCAAAAAATAGATAGATAGACAGATAGATAGATGATAGATAAACAGACAGACAGATATAGTTGGGGATGTAGCTTAGTGTGAAGGCCATGGGTTCAATCCTAAGTACCTGAAAAAGAAGGAATAAACAAGATACTATCAAATATATGCTGCAGATTTGAAAACGGATTAAGAATTTGAGAAATGAAAAATATACTCATTGAGATTGAAAATTAAATGGAGGGGATAAATAGCATATTACATATTACTTAAGAAACAGTGATTTGGGAGAAATTAATACAGCAAAGAGATAGAAAATTAGAAGGAAAAATTAGGGAACATGAAGGATCTAATACTTATCTAATTTTATTTCTAGAAAGAGATAATGGAGAGAATTTAAGGGAATGACTTTTAGAGATACAATGTCTGAGAGTTTTATAGAATTGAAAATTCCAATTTTCAGATTCAGGAAATTCGATCAACTTCAAGCAAGATAAAAATTTAATATCGAGATACATAAGAGTGAAACTCATCAGCAAAAAAGATACAAAGACTTTAAGAGTAGAAAATAAACAACAATTAAACTGAGTAAGTTTTTTAGCTACAGTAGAAGCCAGAAGACAAGGATGGTAATATCTTCAAAGTGCTGGGAAAATAACTGTCAACCTAGAGTTTTATACTTGGGCAATGTATCATCTAGGATTAAAGTTGCTCACCTCCCTAAAAGATAGTTTTAGGGAAAAAGAAGGGTGAGTTTACTATCAGTAGATTCCAAAGGAAGATGGAAAATGAACGTAGAAGATAAGACTTGGGATGTAGAGAAACAAGAATGAGCAAAGAAATTGGTAAATATGTGATTATATCTAAGTAAAATTGCCTGTATTCAGTCATAATAAAAACAGTAATAATTACATTAATAATTCATTAGGGGATTAAGACAAAGGTTACACTAAAATACAAAAGAACATATAAATTAGGAGAGAAGGTAGCCAGAGTTCTTCTATTGTTTGGGGGGATGGTGGAAATACTGATTTCAGATTTTTAAATCATACATATTAAAATGTTAAGTGTGGGGCTGGGGATTTAGCTCAGCGGCAAAGCGTCTGCCTGGCAAGCGCAAGGTCGTGAGTTCAGTTCCTGGTACCGGAGAAAAACCAAAAAAAAAAAAATGTTAAGTGTTCAAATCCATTGCATAACAACACACAAAGAATTATTTTGAATGACTTTAATATATAGTATATTGACGTCATACCCTTAGTGGGATGTCTACAAGAATAGAAGGAAGCATGATGAAATATTTAAAAAATGTTAAAGGTAACCACTGAAGGAGTGGAAACATTATTTAAACAGAATATAGATATAAAAACTCAATCCAGGGTATGAGAGAAATATAGTAAGCGTTGCACATTCAAGACAAGATCATAGAAATAAATTTTTAAAAAAGAGTAATTACAATAAGAACAAATGTACCAAACTTACCTTCCAAAAGACATATTTTCAGTTTGGATTACAAACAACAAAACACAACTATAAGCTGCTTACAAGGCACACAAAACAGAAACGTATACATAGTAACAAAGTCATCAGAAGAAATTTTGTATAGCTATATCAATATTAAACAAAATACACTTTTAGCAAATAGCATTAGTAAGGAAAAAGAGGTTTTGTAATTGTAATAACAAAATGTGAAATTTATGGAGAAGAGAAGATAGGATTTCTTTAAATTTTTATGACTTGAGTAACAGCCTCAAATACGTAAAGGAAAATGAAAGTGAACTGAGTCTACATTTATAGATTATTTCAGAGGATGAAGATAAAAATGTGAAAGTGCTTTATAAATGAAGAGAGTATCTATTATTTCATTTTCTCAGATACCCTGGTATTCTGATAATTGTTAACAGGAATTTATATCATAACAGGAGTATGACTAATATTCTAAAATGTAGAACTGAGTAAGTAGAGGCTAGATTAAAAGCAACAAGCATTTATCTCATATGGAGATTGACAACTGATGATCTGGTTCATGAGATGACAAAGTTAACAGGAAAAGCAACTACTGTCCCTGAAGATGATACCAACTGCCCACAGAGGCTAGAGCTTTAAGCAACTTGGCAACAAAATGTCATGAAATTAGAATATGTTGAACTACAGTCAGCGGATACTAGAGACAAGGTGTAGGATAAAATGGGCCCTCCTAAAACCAGAGCTTGAGCAGGCACATATACAGCTTTTACAAGAAAGGAATCTGTTGCCTAAAGCTAAGAATTTGAGATAGCCAAGAGCTAGATGACCGTGTGCTTTAAAAAATGGAAGGTGCTGCAAAATATGCTTTCACCTACTTCTAAAGCTGTTTGGGAAACTATGAAAGCCTAGAAGTCAGAATAGAGATGTTAGGCATGAGTCCTAGGAATTAGGCCATTCCTCCAAACCTTACCTCGCCCTTGGGATAGCGGTAACGATATTTATCTTGGTCCCGTAGTGCAAATTCTTCAGGGAAGTGTTCCTGGATTTCTTCATAGGTCATTTCCTCACAGACACCCTAAGAAAAAGAAATAGACAAAAGTATTCATTTGGTGAAAAACACACAGCCTTTTCCATATTTTTCCTAGATCAGTGATTATGGAGCAAAACATGATCACCTGGATCTCTGGGAACAGTGCTGAAGTTGTGCCTATTGTTTGTGAGTGTATATGTTATATATGTACAGATGAAGTATGTGGCTGGTTAAGTGTATGGTGTTTTTCTATGATTGTCTCAGTAGGTCTATAGGCACACCTTACACATATGTATTTTTGTGAATATGTAAGCATAAGGACATGTGATTGTGTTTACAAATGTGTGTGCAGCATACTTACAACATGTATTTGTGATGGGTTTAAGAACTTATGCTTTGTGCTTGTGTGTATATTTGTATTGGCATATGTAGTGTGTTTGTATGGTTTATGTGTTATGGTCTGAATCTATAAGGTACCCCAAAGGCCAGCCGATAGACTTTGGGGATGTGATTGGATTGTGAGGGCTCTAATTTCATTAGTGGATTAGCACTCTGATGAGAGCATAATTTGGTGAGGTTATTGGGAGATCAGGAGGAGGTGGTACCTAACGGAAGGCAGTAAAGTATAGGACTGACTTTGGGGAATGTATCTGTTCCCTAGTCCCTTGTCTCTAGCTTTTCCCCTTTCTCTCTCCTTTCTGGATGCCATGAGATGAGCAGATTTCTTCCACCATGTCTTTCTGTCATATTTCTGTCTTGGAGTCAGAAGACCATGAATTGAAACCTCTGAAACCATGAGTCAAAATAAATCTTTCCTCTTTGAAGTTGTTTGTCTCAAATATTTGTTCACAGTGACAAAATGTTGAATAAGACTGTGTATGTGTGTGTGTGTGTGTGTGTGTGTGTTTGTGTAGAGAGAGAGGATGTCTAAGCATCTGAGAATGTGCCCTTGTGGATGTCTCTGTGGTATGGGTCTCCATGTGGGTCTAAGTGTGTCTTACTTTTTGTGTTGCTGAGACAAAATACCCAACACCCAAAGTTAGAGGAAGAAAACTGGCTCACAGTTTGTAGAGGTTTCAGTCCGTAATTGGCTGGCTCCAAGGCAAGGTGGTATGGCAAAAGGACATTACAGAAGAGAAACAGTTTGTGGTGGGAAGAAGGCAGCAAAGCGTGGAGTAGCAGGCAATAAACAATGACAGCAGTCTTCTTTCTGTCCCTTATACTTTATTTGGACTACATGCCCTTAGGACAGATAGAACTCACACCCAGGGTGGGCCTTCTCATTATCTACACTCGGAATTACGTCAAACCAATCAGTGGACTAATTTAGTAATCATCCACCCTTAATCCCAGCATCACACACTTAGATCTAGTCACCTCTGAAGAGCCTCACATATGACTGCATGAGGCACTGGGGGGGGACACCTAGAAACAAACAATAACATTCTACCCCCGAATCCCCAAAGACTCATGCACATCCATTTATGCAAAAGGCATTTAGTCCCTCTCCAAGAGTCACTAAAGGGGGGCTGGGGATTTAGCTCAGCGGCAAAAGCGCCTGCCTGGCAAGCGCAAGGTCGTAAGTTCAGTTCCCAGTACCGGAGGAGAAAAAAAAAAAGAGTCACTAAAGTCCTAACAGTTTCAGCATTGCTGAAAAGTCCCAGTATAAAGTCTCCTCTGAGATTTAAAGTGAACTCTCAGCTGCAAGCCACTGTACAAATAAAAATAAAGTTAAACATTCCCAACAAACAATGGCATAAGATAAACATTCCCATTCCAAGTGGGAGGGGATAGAATGGAATGGGACCAAAGCAAGTCCAAAATCCAGCAGTGCAAACATTAAGACCTGTAATTCCATATCCAGCATCTGAGGCAGTCTGCAGCAAGATATGAAAACTAAAAGGCTTGGGTGGCTCCACCTCTATGTCACTGCATGTGGGTGCAGCTCTCAAGGCTTCTCTCTTGGGCTGGCTTTGCTCACCCCTCACACCCTTCCTCAGACAATCCATTTGCTACTGGCTTCTCCCACCTTCTGGGCCTCCACTATACCTTGAAGTTCACACTCACAGTTTCACACACTGCCTTCTCAGGGGCACATTTCCTGGCCTCTCAGCCCTTCTTTTGAAATCTGGGTGGAAGCATTGCTGACTCCACAACTCTTGCATTCTGCATATACCTAAAACCAGCACAATGTGGATGGCACCAAGGTCTGCTGATAGGTGGAGCAGGAGCCAGGCTTCTTTCTCTCTTGGCTGTAGGGTTGAATGCCTGGATCACTGACCACTACGAACCTAATTCTGAGGAAAAAGATCTCTAGGCCCCTATCATTCTGGAGCCTGGTGCTCTGGTGGCTCTCTTTTCAAAGCAAATTTTTCATCTCTGCAACCTTAAGCCTGCCAAGGGTGGGGTTCTGCTGTTTCCTGTGATGTCCTCAGGCCATTTTTTGTATTGTCCTATTCTTTCTCGGCAACCAAGTTCTCTTCTTTTCCATCTTTGCAGCCCACAGTTTTACTGGAGCTTTATTTCTGCCCAAATTCACAATATTTTAAATCATTCTTCAGTACTCTTTGTTCTTGATACTCTACACAGATATGGCTAAAAGCCCCCAACAGTAGCCATGCCATCATGCATCACCTCAACATTAGACTGCCTTAAAATTTCTTCTGCAAGATTAATTAGTCTGCCACCTTTAATCTCAGTCTCAAGCAATTTCTCTGAACACAAGTAAAATGTAGACAATCTTTCTGAAAAGGCATAACACACATGATCTGGGGTCCAACAACCAATGCAGTCCTTCTTCCCAGCAGAAATCTCCTGAGCCTAGTCTTTACTGGCAGCATTTCTATTAGCATTTTGGCATTCTGAGCTCTGACTAGAATCTCCTATTAAATACAGTTTAAGGCATTCCAGAGCTGCTTCTTCATCTGGCATCTCCAAATCTTTCCATATTTTTCCTGCAAGCCAGTTTCAAAGGCTCCTGAACCACATGGTCAGGTACATTCACAGCAAAGACTCCACTCTCAGTACCCAAATGTGTCTTAGTTACTTTTTGAATTGCTGAGACAAAATACCCAACATCCAAAGTTAGAGGAAGAAGCCAGGCGTGGTGGCACATGCCTGTAATCCCAGCACATGGGAGGCTGAGTCAGGAGAATTGTTGCGAGTTTGAGACCAGCCCGGGCTACAAAGTGAGCTCCACACCAGCCTGAGCTGCAAAGTGAGACCCTGTCTCAAAAAGACCAAAACAAAAAAAAAAGAACAGCAAAAAAAACAAAGAGGAAGAAAGGTTTATTCCATATTTTGGCTCACAATTTGTAGAGGTTTCAGTCCATAATTGGCGGGTTCCAAGACAGGGTGGTATGGCAGAGGGGCATTGCAGAAGAGAAACAGTTCAAGATGTTTGTTTTCAGAAGTGAAGCATTTGTTTGTGGTGGTGGGAATAGATGCTGGTTTTTAAACATTTGTTAGTATGTGAATTCCAATAAGGCCTTCCTGCAGGGTGGCAGAAGCCTCTGGTTGTAGTTTTTGGTATCATTTACCAGGTTTCCTTCAGGGATAAGGAAATAAGCCCTTGCTATAACCTACAAACAGCTCTGCACCATCTAATTTCTCCAACCAACACTACCATGGAAGAAAATGTACCCTACTAGGTATACGAGCTTGTCCAAAACAGCTGCAACTTTCTATTCTAAGGCTTGTTGGGAGCTTTTTACCTGTGAGAATGGGTACTGACTCCTTGACTTAAAGCAAATTGCCTAACCTCTGTGAATTTCATTTTCCTCACTTGGGAAATGAAAATTACAACTTATAGAAGTGTTTTGAATATTAGAGATACTATATATGTAATATACTAGTACAAGATGTACAAGGCACATATAAAAGAATCAATGGGAATAAACATTAATACTATCAATGATGGAAAATAAACCAGAAACTTAGGCATCATTCTAAATTCTTGATTCTTCCTTATCCATCCCCTATAGCCAATTTCTGAGATTTGAATTCATGAATTTCTCTTAATCTTTTTCCTCCCTATCTTCACTGCTTTAACTTTAGAATTTGTATATACACATGATACTTTTTGCTAATGCTGCTCTCTCTACCCAAAACACCATTCCATAGCCTCTCTACCTGGTTCACTGCTACTTAACCCTCAGATGTCTGCTAGGCATTACTACCTCTAGGCATATCCTGGCTAGGCCAAGGTGCTTTGCCTTGGCTTCTACGTGCCCAGTTTCAGTAATCAGAGTCATGCTGTTTTGTATTCCTCTGTCTGCCCTGTTTAGCCTGAAAACTCAGTCAAGATAGGATTGACTTGAACCAATTCAGCCTGAGTCAACTCAGTCAACATTAATCTTTTGCCTCTAGCACTACCCCAGAACTCGAAAAAGCAGGTTTTCCATAAATGTTCACACATGTGGGCCAGAAATAAGCAGCAGCCAAAATCTTATGATGAAGAGTTTACATATTTTCATGCACATATTTTATTGCAAATGTACACGATATATTGAATAGCACTATATAGCCCTTTTCTAAATATGTGTACTTCTGCACAGCTATATTTATGTCCATGTGCATGAATGTACACACTCATATATGTCTTATCTATAGAAGAATATCTAGCAGGAAAGCAAATTTCCTATACCTCTGATGATGTTCTACGTTGGAGTTTAACAACCATAACCTGCAGACTCAGTGCCAGTATATCTGCAGCACAGGTAAAATAGCAAAAGGAAAAAACTTCTTTCTCAAAGAGCTCACAGGAAAACCTGTCCTTGAAGAGAAACTGCCACATCACCAGGGTTGGATCTTTCACTTCTCCCTATTCCTTACTTCTTATAATCAGTGTACCATCAAGCCACATAGTGATGCTACCCTGGAAACACTCCCCAAGTCCTTCTTCATTCCATCTCTAATGCCACTACTCTGGTCCATTTCTTTACCTCTTGTCACACTAATACAGCCATTTCCTGGCTGGTCTAAATGCTTATTCTATTATTTTTCCCAGCGAGTCTCCATACAAGCTTAGAATGGGCTTTAAAAATGTGTATTATGTTCAGACCACTCTTTTTTGAATATAGATCATATCAATGGCTTCCTGTTGTTTTCAGGGAAGAATCTAAATTCAACATGGCTTGGGTCTTTTTTTCCAGCCTTATCTCCTTTCTCTCCAGACCTCACTATCACTGTCCCGGCATCTCTTTTGCTTCTACAAACACGCCATGCTCTGTTCTCATCTCTGAGCCATTACATGTGCTGTTTCCTGTCCCTGAACTAAAATTTATTGTCCCATTCTCAAACCATTTTTCCTGCTTCTTATCTCACCTCTCGTTTCCTCCAGGAAGCTTTCCTTATAAACCTCCTTCCCAAGTCTGGTCAGGAGTACCTTCACCTTCTGATCCTCCATAGTATTTTTTTTTATATCCCCTCCTAGTTTACTGTCTGCCTCTGGACTCCATGAGGGCAAAGACCCTGGCCTTCACTGGATATCCAAGAAAGGAATGGTGTCTGGAACATGGCTGTTTGTCAAAAAATATTCACTGAGTTAAGTTCCTCGTACAGGTTGGAACATAGGCAACCAAGGCAATACACTCAGATCCAAATCCCCTGATCTGTAAGGAGATTCACCCTTTCCATCTTACCGCATCAATCTCATTCAGGGCCTTCCACTGCTCATAGGGGACACCAAGAGCCTCAGCTGTCTGAATAGTTCTCTTCATGTGGCTCGTCCATACCTTCAGGGAGCTGATACCCTGGGACTGAATAAAGTTGGCTAGGGCATAGGCATACTGGGATGTGGGAGTGGAGAAGAGGAGAAAAAGACAAATAAGAAAAGATTAGGGAACCATGAGAATAAACTCAAATGTGCCACAAATAATGGAGTAGTTATGAATAAGCAGGAGCAGAGCTTCAATGTTCCAAATTTATCAAAATGCACACTGTTGTGGGAGAAGTTGATCAATAAGTACAGGGTCATAGGACAAATTCTGATATTCTATTGCAGAATAGAGTAACAACTATAGTAAAAAATAAGGTGCAGTGTATTTCAAAATACAGTGGTACCTCAATTCACAAACACTTTGCAAACAATTTAGTTCACAAGCAAAGCATTTTGCAAAACTTTGTTTTTCTTTGCAAACTCTGTATTGGGTGACAAACATGAACACAGCCATGTTTCCCACACAAACACAAACGTGGCCATATTTTCCAAAATCAACAAATTAAGTTCATGAACTGAGGTACCACTGTACCTAGAAGAGAGAATTACCACAAAGAAATGATGTGAGGTGGTATTTATATATTTGAAATATCAATTACACCCAAAATATGTGCAATTACAAAATGTAGAAAAAAAAGCCAAAAACCAAAATAGTTTACTCTTCCTCATGTGATTAATGGTAAAAGAAATAGAAAAGAGTATGTGTGCTTATGTGTGTCTATGTGTGTGTGTAGTCACTGATACTTGCTCACTTCACCCCATACTAGGGTATTCATTCTTGTAAACATTCATTCTAACATTTGTGGAGCTTAGGGCAAGAGTAAAAATGGTGGGGCCATACCCACAGTCCACCTCCTTTGCCCTTTCATTTCTGGGGCCATCCTGTACTTCTAGGGGCCTTAAGGACATGTTTGTAGATGATCAAGCCATATGACCAAGTTCTGGTCACATCTCATCTACACTGATATCCAGGCTCCACGAAGAGTGACCCCTTAACTATCCTTTGGCCTAAGGGTGAACACTCTTATGACCCAGCCCATACTCAGGCAGACAGATACTCACGACAGGCCAGTGAAAACAACTGAAGTAGGTTCCACAGTGGATAGAATGGGATTTGGGTGAAATTTCTCCTTCATGATGTGGATTACCATTGAGTGAGGTTCCTGGTACCCAAATTTGAAGGGCACTCATGTATGTATTGAGTGTGTATGTCCTTGGTAGGTGCTTCAGTAATTTTTTCTCAAGATATAGCCAATATAGGGAAGGAAATAATGACAGCACTGAGAAGAACCACACAGGACTGTGGGAACTCAAGAGAGAAAAGGATTCACTCTGAATAGGTGTGTTTTGAATCACTGATGGTGTCTGCTATGAACATCTGAATAAATGTACACTGGCATACAAGTATATCTACACATACAGCTATTTTATGTATACATTTAAGGACAGTTATGAATCAGCTGTGCTCTGGCAGAAGTTCTTGCCTGTGAGGTAACAGATTTGGGTTAGCCTCCACGGACAGCTTACATGGGCCCTGTGTGCCACTGTATTGTCTAGGACCCTCTCTAGCTTTGTATCCTGCCTGTAAGATGTAAGCAGCACATCAGTCTCTGAGTATCACTTTAGATGATGGGTAAGGTGCACCCAGACCACTCCCTGGTACTTAACAGTCTGCACAGGTGACAAGTGTGGTGACTGGTAAGACAGTCAATGGGAAAGTACTTGTAAACCGGATCTGGTGCACTGTACCCATCATGGTGAAGGTCCAGGCCTGACGGGTGTGCGCATATGTACTTGTTTGTATGTGTGGGAGGCACATACGTGGAGATGGCTACATGCTCCCCCATGCTCTGAGCTGTGGACACAGCAGCAGGGCCAGCTCCAGCCAAGAAACCCTGGGGTGCATGTGGTGCCACGGGGGAGGGCTGATCATCTGGTGGCCTCTGCTCTGAGGAGCAGGAGAGGTGGGAGTCAGATCAGAGCCTACCTTGAGGGGAGGCTGCCAGTCTGGAGGTAACAGAAGGGAGCTTTGAGGGCTGAGTGTTCTGAGGCAGCACTGAGCCTGGGATACTTCCTATCTCTCTAGCAGGGAGGCTGACGCCAGGTAGGAAGGCCTGGCCAGTCCTGGCTGTGTCCTATACAAACTCTGTGATCTGGGGCCGTCTTCTGTCCCTCTCTGGACCCAATCTATAAACGAGTAATAGCAATCACTACCCCTTCCCACGCAGCTATTGTAAAGATTAAATGAGGTTATACACGTGGTGGCAGATGGCACCGTGACTCTGTGTGTGTATCCAGTATGTGACAATAATAACAAGGACCGTGAACGTCCTTTCTGCACTTCATTTCCCACTTACCCCACCCCAAGTGATCCTCTCCGTAAGCACCATCTGTGCTATCACACTCAGCCACAGCGCCAGCAGCTGGGAAAATGCACCCTATTATAGTTCCAGCACCCAGAATGTGCAGGTCACTATGTCCACATGGGAGGGAGAGACTTGTGTCCTGAGACAGCCGAAGATAATCAGAATGAGGAGAGATAGAGCCCAGAGCTCTGTGACCTGCCTAGGAGGTGGAGATGTAGATAAGGAGGGTTTTTTGGACCAGATCTTGGACCAGAAGCTGGGCCTTGGAAGGGAATCAGGGAGTCAAGAAAGATGCAATAAAATGTTGGCACTGTGAGTCCTGTGATGGGGGAAGGAGGCAGCATCAGCCCTGATTTGGAGAGAAGGTATCCGAGTAGGGTCCTCAGGGCAGCTGTCTGTGTGCATGAAGGTTACCAGCTGACAGAGGGACAAAGAGAGCAGGAAGGTGGACACAGGCAAAGGCCAAATGCTGTGAATAATGAGGGAACCCATCAGGCAGGGGCAACTAAGGTCTTTGTGATGGGGCTGCAGAAGCAGCCAGATCCAGGCTGGACCAGAGGACCAGGAGCGAGCTATTAGATTTGGAGGCAGCAGCTGGCATGTGGAAACCACTCAATGGCTGTATCAAGACTGAGTGACTAGTGATGTGTAAGACCAAGAGTTATCAGAATCTGCTTCTACCCCATCAGTGGGTACCTGCTCCTCAGGATCTAGGCAGTGGCCACCCAGCTCACCCAGACCACCCACCTGAGTGTGCAGAGACCTCCCTACCTGCTTTCCCCGAGCTGAGAGGCCTGAGTCACCTCCGATGCGGCCTCTGAGGTTGAGTTCACTCTCACCATGCCGGCATAGGTAGATGGAGCGCGGCGTGACGTGGATGTTCATGAGGTAGTAGACTGTACGGCTCTGGATGTGGTCTTGCACTCGGTTCACCATGTAGCGTGTGCCCACATCAAAGATCTTGATGTAGGACAGATGGCTGGGCCAGACCCAAACAGGAGCAAGGGCAGCTCAGGAGCTAGCAGTAGGGAGGGCTGATCCCAAGGGAAAGCCCCAACCACACACCCTGCTTTCAAGTCTCCTTTGCAATTCACTTCTTATCTAATGAGCTGCCATGCCTTGCCCTGTTTTGGATACAGGTCCTAGAAAGGAAGTTCATAAATACCCCAAGTAGCTCACTGCTTGCTACTGTCTCCCTTAGTCTTCTTTTCTCAGCCTCAGTTTGAGCCAGGCTGTCTTTTTACTTTTACTCTTCACAATGTAGGCAGCAGCACTGAGGTTCTCTCCTTTGTGGGTCTCACTTCTGTCATATGAAATAGTTATCTTTGGTGTCCCTGGCTGACTCCCAATATTTCGCTAGTAGCTCTTGTCTTGTTCATTCCCCCATGCTTTTTAATCATAACCTGAACTCCATCACCCTCTTTAAGCCTCAGTCATGATACACTGTACTTTATACTCCACAGGCAGTTACAAGGTTGTGTCTATGCTTGCATCTGTGTACCTTTCTTCACCTGTAAGTAGGCCAGGCTGAGGTCTTTCCCTATTTGCCATGCAATCTACAAAGGTATGCTTGAGATGGACAGGCAGCATCTTCCCTTTGGGAACTCTTAGGTCAGGCAGAAGTATACACTTGGAAACATATGATCAGTGCTCAACATTCATTTTACAAACACTCATTGTAAAGTGTGCCAAGTACTGGGACACGGGGATACAGAAGTCGTCCACAGTATCACATAAGGGAAACTTATAGCCCTTGCTATAAGCTCCTTGCTGTTCCCTCATTTTTGTGCTATGTCATAAACCAATAACTACACACTGAGTGACAAACTATTCAACCACTTGTCGGTGCAGGAGCTTGGAGGACGAATCAGAAAACTAGAACTATGGAACAAGAGTCCTGAGATCTCCGCCACGCTAGCCATTAATCCTTTTTGTGTTAGACTGTAAGTTCAGAGAGATCCCTGGAAAGCGGATGCAATGAGATGACACCAGTGGGCCTGGTTGCAAACTAAGAAAACCAAGTGAATGGAAAGAGCAGTACTGTATTAGCCCAAGGCAGCTACGGCTGCTTATGGATTAGGTTTGAGAAAGCTTCTCCCTTGATCCTGCTAGACAAGTCCTTTATGTCTGCACCATACTCATCATGCTCAGCCCTGTGATCCATGTGCAGTTACTGCATTTATTGAACATTTTCTATGCATATGGGAAGGAGCAGGGATTTTAAAGTACATGAATCTTCACAGCCATTACACAGAAAAGTGATTATCATCTGCTTTATATACATGAAAAACTGAAGCCCAGAGGATGCAATTTTCCTAAGGTTATCTCAGGAAGCTGCCAAGAATCTCCTTTCTCCAATCATCCTTCCTAAGGCCCTCAGAATGTAGGAGTACAAAATACCTGACATAACCTTGTTGCCTGGTTACTCTCTGTTCCTAACACTAGGTCCTGTGTGACTCTAGGAAAACATCCAATTTCTTCAGTTTTATGTTGTCTTTACCTCATAGACCCAAGCCATACCCATACCGTCTGTTCCATTCTTATCTTCATGCCTTTGCTGTTACACTTGAAACATTCTTTGTACTCCTCTTACTCTGATTTAACTAGGCCCTTACCAAGTGCTGTTCTCTTTGGTGGAAAAGACATCCCTTGCCTGATTTCTAAAGCTGAAGTCCTATGTATCTATTCCTCAAGAGCCAGGACCTTTATTTTCTCCAAGAAGTCATCTTCTAGCCCAGGGTCAGTAAAGTCATTTAGAAGTGTTCCTAAAATGAGCTCATGCTCATTCCCCATGTAAACTGTAAACTATATGTATAATATGAGGAGGTCTTACCAAATTACTTTTTCTCCATTTTGACTACCTTGATTATATTTTTGAAATGCTATTAAAATATTAAAATCTTTAAAATTTTTTTCTTTTTAGTTTTGGAAACTTGCCACTGCCCTAAGCACATATTTAATCTGCTTACTGGGTAAACCAGTTCTTCTAGGCCTTATTTCTCCAAGCTGGGACACATGCCCTCTTATGTCCCTTTAAACCATTTGGTTTACTGTCTCCACAATTGTGATCAAATGTCTGCAAATTTTCTTCTCCAACCAATTAGGCATTCTATCAGAGTAGGGGTAACCCTTCCCTCTTTGGGTTCCTCAGGCACAGATAAGGCTGGACCTGATGCATGAACTATAAATGTCTATTAATGGAAAAAAATGATGAAATGAAGCTGGCCTTCTAGATACGTCTTCTTCAGCTCAAACTCATTCATCAGAAGCCAGCAGCATACCTGTCAGAATCCAGACCTACAGCTGGGAGCTTTCTTGACATAGTTCTTTCATTTCATCCCCCCTCCTTCAATCTCCTTCCAGCATAAGCTGAGAGCCCACATGGTTCTTTCAGTAAAGGCCCACTTAGAAATCTGAAAAAGCCACCCCTTCCTCAGAGGATACATAGCCCTACTTCAGCACATGTCTCAGTGACAGAACCAAGTATGCCTTTGACCAGTGTACTCGTAAACAATCTGCACAACCATACATAAAGGACATACCTTTTGCACAGTATCTAAGCCCTGTCTGATAGTATTTATGATATTAGGATTTAGAAGTGGGGAGAAACATGCTGAAATTTTGGGGAAATGAATTTCAATAATACTCTGATGATGTCTCATTGTGTAGTCTCAGGTAAGCTTTTACCTGATCTGGGCCTCAGTTTCCCTGACTAAGGCATGGAACAATAGCAATGCTCATCTCTCAATACTTCAGCTAGGTAAAGCTGAAAGGATGCTATTTCAGTTTCTTAGGGTGGCAATGATCATTTAAGATCTTCTTATGCTTCACACTTGGATCTCAAATGGTATGAGTGAGTGATCATAGTCTCTTCTCATGTCAACCCATTCTGAAAGGAAATAGAGTTCTAGGAATACTTTATACCTAGATGCATACCTTCCTGTAATGCCATCTAAAATGCCTCCTATTTTTACCTGATATATGAAAGAAAATTTGTTCTTCATGGATCTTCCCATATGTCAAGGTTCTATGCAAACTACCTGAGAATAGAACCCCTCTCTCTTGCCCCTATTAATACCCTCTAAATACACCACAGCCCAAATGGGCCAAATACTTGCTGACTGAAAAGTTGCATGAGTGCTGTGAAAAAAGACATGATGAGGAGGTTCAATATATGGCTAGAATTCCAGCTCTACTCCTGATTCATGGTAAGAACGTGTGAAAGTAGTTTTAGCTCTCTAGGAAATTTATAATATATATCTCAATCTCCTTTATAGGGGTGCTGTGGGGGTTGAACAAAAGAAGGTGAACATTTTGGAAAATGAAGTGTTATGCTTGCGTGAAGAACACTTTTGTAATTAACAATGGCAACAACCCAAGAGGGAAGCATTTGTCCTCCGAGATCAGAATTCTGATCCATTCATATTGCTCAGGAAAGCACTATTTTAGTCATCTCATGAACACCTCACATTTCAAAGAATCTCTGCCTCATGGACCATTAGAGCTAAGAAGGTTCATAAAGATGATCGTTAAGTCCCATTTGTAGTGTCCCAGATGGAGAAGTTGAGGCCCATAAAGGAGGGACATTTCCTCATCCTATTTGACATCCTATAGGATATCAAACCTGGGTTAAGAACCCACACATTGACTTTAGGGTGCTGGGGTCTTACCTGTCCAATTCATCATCCAAAGGCTGGTAGTTGACTTCATAGCACTCAATTCTCTTCAGAAAGTCTTCCAGAACCTTTTCTCGGTCACAGTCTATGTAGTCAGGGCTGCCAAGTTTGACTTGCTAGGAGAAGGGAGGACATAGGGACCAAGGGAAACATTGCGAGACCTAAACTCTAACAGTGTCCTTGGGAAGGGCCCTTATAGACCACTGAGTACCACAGGTGAAGAAATTAAGTCTCAGAGAAAGGTCTCATCCAAGTTTACAAAATTAATCCATTGAAGAGACTCCAGACTGTGTGACAACTCATTCCTAATCTCTATGTGGTCAAACAAAGCCTGTTACATTATATGTAGCTCTCAAGAATACACTGCATTAGAAATTTATAAGAGGACTAGAAATTATAATTTGAGAAAAGGCTGAAGTGGAACCAAGGATTTGGGGCAGAAGTAATCATGGCTTACATATACTGAGTTTCTACTGGGAGAAGTTGGTACACCGTCTTTGGATTTCTGAAGCCTGGGATCTCCTAATCCCCCAATACTTACCATTTCCCCCACAATCCCCATCTCATCCACCCAGTTATCTGAGCCCGTACAGAATCTGGAAGTCATCTCAGATGCCTCTTTTTATCATCCCTTCTCTCCTATCAGGCACCACATCCTCTTCTCTCTTCTAAATATCCATTTCACTTGCTTGTGCTCACTAGAGCTTTGTGACTGATTATTCTGTCTATAGTCATGTTACTTCAGATGTATTCATCATACTGACAGAAAGATACTCCTAACAGGAACATATGACCATGTCATTTTCCTGCTTAAATATTTCCTTGTCCATTTTAGGACAAAGGGTAAACTATACTAGTAACTTATGACTTGTGACTGGGCCCAAATTATTTCTTCATCCTCATCTCTTGCTGCTTCCCTATTCCTCCATACACTTTGCTTCAGTCAATCCATGCTACTTATATTTCCTTGGAGATGCTATACTTAGTATTTGCTGTTCCCTCATTCCCATTCCTTTTTTTTTGTACTGGGAATCAAACTCAGGACTTTGCACTTGCCAGGTAGGTGCTTCTGCCACTAAGCTATATCCCAAGCCCTGCATTTCCATTCTTCACTTCAAAAATTCTCACGCATTGTTCCAGATGTAGTTCAACTATTACTTCCATTTGGAATCATTCCCTTACATACCTCCATGTACAAGCTTAGGTCATCAGCCTCCTCTATTCCCTCAGCTCTGATCTCAGAGTTCTAGCTATATACTGGTCAATTCCCCTCAATAGACTGTGAGCTCAAGAGAAGGACTCTCACCTATCATTTATGTTTATCTATTGCTTAGAATGGCCTAGCTCAGGTGTACAATCAATTTCCGTTGAACCAAAAAATGGATGGACTAATAGATGCAGAGAGAAGAGAGGAGATGGATATACTTATATCTCAAGAGGTAAAAATAAGACCAATGAGTGGATGTTACAAGGAGGCAATTTTCAGCTTGATTAGACTACCTTTCTTAAAGTCAATTAGTCTTCTGTTAGTGCAGGTATGAAAAGAAAAGATAAACATTTATCTGATTCTTCAAGTATCTGATGGAAGGTTGAAGGAGATCATCTATAAGGTCTCTTCTTTCCCTGAGTTCTTGTACTTTGATGAAGATGGGAACAACAAAATGTGGTGAGTAATCTAATTCTAGACCACATGGCTAGAATCTAAGAGCAGCAATGGTCCTGATATGAACTCTGGGGAAGGAAAAAGAACATAGGCTTTCAAAGCAGACAGCCAAGGTACAGTTCTACTTCTATTTTTTTCTGGTGGTATGAATATGACAACTCACTTCTCCCCATGGAATCTGTTTCCTCTAATAGGGAAATGATCCCTAACATGCAGATGTTTTTGTGAAAAAATTAATGACAGTCAAGTTTGCTGCTTGGTGCACATTAATGAGTCTGTATGACTTAATCTAATTTCATAGGATCGTTGTGGGATAGGATGGTCAGGATATGCTTCCTATGCCAAGTGGGAAGAGAGGAAGTTCAGACAGGAATACTTCCTTAATCTCATAGAGGTCTTTTTAGTCATGGTCGAGGCCTGAGGAAGAGTAAGGAGGAAAGGTTACCGCTGCTTCTTACTTTGATGTTTTCTGCAATGATTTCCGGGTCATTACAAATGGACTCAATGAAGAAGACCTGTAAGAGAAAAAGAAAAGTAAGTTTTACGGCTGGGGATATAGTTCAGTATTGTAGAACACTTGCCATGCATGTGCTAGACCCTAGGTTAGACCTTTGACGCTGCAAAAAAAAAAAAAAAAAAAGTGAGGAGAGTTACAGCAGGCAATTATTTAAGATAGAAGCCAAACATAGCTTGACCCCTTCTTAATGGAGCTGTGTCTTTCCCAGGGGCATCCTCTGACAACACAATGTTCTCATACAACGGTACTGTCAGGATTCTGAGTTTTATGAGGCAGCCTGCTTTAAGTTGAACAGCCCCAAATCGATTGCTGTTTTGTTTTTTTTAGTGATATATACTTTGTAGTAGTTCTCTCTACCGCATCATTGCTTGCATATCCTCCAAATCCCCCAGTGTAAGCCTATCAGCATTGCCTAAGGTGGTACCTTTCCCTTCCTGCTAGTTTGCTGTTTCTGACTGTATCATGAAAGTTACACAACTCAATTAAGATACTGAGTCTATGGTGGCCAATTTGGTTGCTCTGAACATTTCAGTTTGTCTTATTTGGGGTTTGTGCTAGAAAAAGTAGATTCTAGACAAGAGTGGGAGTTTTATTGTACCTTGTAACCATGTTCTTTAGCAAACTGTAGAATCAGTGACCGTCGTTCTCTGGTAGTGTTGGTCGCATCAAAAACCTAGAGATGGGTAATGAGGTTGGCTCACTGTGAACTAGTGCTGTGAGATCATCCTCTCCTTGTCCATCCCTGTCCTAAGTGGAAAGCTTCCAGAGAAGGCAGAACTTCAAGAAGGTCTTGAAAAAAAGGAATGATTTAGAATTGCCTTGTGTCAATTTTATAAACAGTCATTGAGCCATTAATGTCTGCCCAGTATACCCAACTTTGTGCACGTAATAAGGCAAGAGGAAAATTCTGAATTTTTATTAGGGCCATTTTACAGGTGAAATAAATGAGGCCTAGGAAGGACTTGCTTTGGCCAAAGCCACCAAGAGTTGTTGATAAGTAGAGCTAGAACTGGTTCCCCAAACTCCCAAGTGCAGCTTCTTCCTTCTTTATCACATTAGAAGTCCTTAGAAGAGGAAACAATTTCCTATTCTCAGCACCTCAGATCAGACCATTTACTTATTTGAAGGTCTCTTATGCTTTTAAAATTTGCAAATCTTACCCCACAGGTGTATGGGATTAAATCAACTACATATTTAGGTAAATATCTAGAATTGAAAAATGTTTATAATATAGTTTCAAATTCGAGTTATAGTCCTACTGAATTTTTCGGAGTGGACCAGTACAGAGCAGTACTTATGAGTGGAGATCCTTGAGCTGTACAATCTGGATTCCATTTCTGGTCCTGCCATGTACATGTTATGCCACACTGGGCAATTATTCGGTCTTTTTGTGAGGCATTGTTCCTGGTTCTAAAATGGGGCATAGTAACAACACTTATGGGGGAGAGCGGAATTAAAGTATGAACATATGCAAAGTACTTACAATAATTTATGGCATAGTAAACACTCAGTACATATTAGCTATTCTCCATTCAAGCATATACTCAAGGAAAAAAATGGAAATTTCTTTACCGCAACGTGTCCTTCCTCACGGCTGAAATAGTTATGGACATCCTTCAGGGCTGCCAGAGCACACTGCCTAAAAAAATTAGAGAAAGAAACAGAAAACCCCTATCCCCAGGATAGATTCTTCTCATTTTATCTCTGTTATCTTCTGTACGAACTCTCATATGTCTTACACTAAATTATTTATCTGTAAGACATCTATATAAGGTGTTCTATGTTTAGGCATCACGCCCAGCAGAGAATGGTCACACAGTTGAAACTGGCTCAGTGTGTAGAGCAGTGATGGTGAAACTTTTAGAGATCAAGTGCCCAAAAGTGACTTTTCAGAAAGTGCTGGCATTGTGATTAAACCAGAATACTGAGGTTTTAGTTTAGAAAAAACAACTCATACATTAGCATCCTTTGTCTTAAAAGACAAACACAGTAACAGAGCTTTCAATAATGCAAATAGATGTTTATTGAATGGTAAAAGTTTGCTTTTGTGTGCTGTTATCTGATGCTTGGCTCCTGGGGCGACTTGGCTTGCACGATGACAGAGAGGGCTCTGTGTGCGTGCTGCAGCATGCATGCCATAGGTTTGCCACCACTGGTGGATAGTTTAGGGGCAGGTCAAAAGTGACACACTCAGGAAAAACTAAGTAACGACCACAGCTATAATTTGAAGGGCTTCAACCCTTAAGCAAATGGAACTCAAATTCAACTCGTTTATGCACCTACCTAAGGCCTAGATACGTGATCTTTGAAGTTCAAGGGATTCCTGGCATGGATAACGTAAGCTCAGGTATGACAGCGGCAATGTATTTATGCTTTCAGCAAAAATTTTTTTAGCGATTATTGATTGCTGGGTTCTATGATGTGAACATAGATTGATAAATGAGACCCAGGCTCTGTTCTGGAAGTGCTTAGAGTCACATAGGGGAAAGACACCTCAAGGCTGAACTGATAAGACCGGAGAGCAGAGTGAGCCAAGCTACTGAGATTTTCATCTCAAATGCTAAGCTAAGTTTACACTCTCTCCTGTCAGGAGTAGGAGAATGTAAAAGGTTCTTGAGCAGGGGATGGTTAGGACCAAAAGCAGGCTTTGAGTAGGACGACAGAAGGTTGCCCTTTGAGAGTCTAAAGGTTCTCCTCCCTGTCCCAGGTTACCCTACCCAACTCCCTCAATATCTGAAGAACAGCCTCCCTTAGCCAAAGGGCAGAACAGGCCCCTAAAACAGTGGGTACTTACTTCCTGATAAGTAGGGCCTCCATGTTGTCTGGGAGAAAGAATTCGTAGTTCTTGTAGCTCACTGCCTCTCGTCGATACTGGCCTAAATTAAACACTGAAAGCAGGTATCCCTAGTGAAGAGTTTGGGCAGACTCTAGTAGACAAAAATTTCCTTGCTAGGAACGACCTCAAAGGTAGAAGGTATTCTTTATAGATATAAAATGTGTTTATACAGCTTCAAATTACAGTGATCAGCTCACTTTTTCCTCACAACAGCCCTGAAGGTTAGGAATCACCATTCCCATTTTACAAATGAGGAAAGTAAAGGTCATAGATAGGAAATACCTTTCAGTTAATAAGTCAAGATTTGAGCTTCAAAAAGTTTGGCTCCAAATTATTTTACTTTTTCATAAACGACAACCTTTCAAATGCCCTATTCTGTTGGAAAGAAAGAAATCAAGATCCAGGTAGCAAATTTAATCAATCACCAAGGGTCAAACAGTGAGTTTGTAGCAGACAGAGACTTGGCCTCCTGATCTGCAATCTTGTGCTGTTTCATTTTTCTGTATCATGAGGGGGAATCTAAATCTAAGTTGTACTTTCCCACTTTGCAATGGTGAAAAGTCAAAGAGGAGGGAAGGAAAGAAGAGGAAAGAGGAAAAGCAACCAAACAGGTAATATTTTATTCATTCATTAACAAATGCTTTTGATGCCTACTATGTGAGGTAGGAAATATGAGTTCTGGGTCTCAGAGAGCAACCAGACATTCATGATGGGAACCTTAAGAAGCTCACAATCCAATAGGTGGGAGTGAGTAACCCAGGGATTGGAGAGCTCCCACACATTTTGCTAGTTGATCTGACAGAGACAATATGGAGCTATGCAAAAGAGTGAGGGAGAAGAAAAGACAAATTCCATTTGGAGAGATATGTGATTTGAAGTAGGCCTCTGTAGGTGGGTATAGGGGTGAGGGTGGGGGAAAAGGTATTATAGGCAGAGGACCAGCTTGAGGAAAGGTATAGCATTGGTAGAAGGGACAGCCTGCTTGGAAGATCAGGGGTAATCTACTATGAGTGGAGCCTGAGAGACTAGAAAAGGCCAATTTTGGAAGGCCTTGAATGACAGGCTAAGGAACCTGCAGGCCAAGGGGACCCTTGAATGCTCTAGTCATGTCAGCCTTATGTTTTGAAATATGACTCTGGGGGCCTCTGTAAGAACTGAGTAAAGTGGAGCAGACAGGAAGAAGGAGATCTGGGCAGAGATCCACTTGCCACTGCGCCATGTACCCTTCCATTTAGCAAAGGCTCCTCAGAACTTACAGTTCTCCATGAAAATAGCTCCTTCTTGCCTTTTTGTCAATGTCTACCTCCTCCCATAAGAGCCAATACGAATATACTCTATCCAGGAAGCCTTCTCTGCCTTCCAATTAGTAACTCCCTCTGTGAGGCCCCTCAACACCTTGCTGGAGCATTCTTAGACAGTGCAAGATATGATTATATATGCTAGCCAGGCTGAGAACTCTTCAAGGACAGGGCATGAGTCTCATCCATATTTTTCATCCCCAATACCTAGCATGGATTTTGGCACATGGAAAACCAATGGGAAATTCTTTGTTCATGAAGTAGGTAAAGAGAAAGTAGATGAAGGGAAAGAAGAAATAAGGACAAAGAAGAGATTTGGGGTTGTTGGGTATAGCTTAGTGACAGAATGAACTTATCATGAATGAGGCCTTGGGTTCAATCTGAGAGCTGGAAAGGGAGAACAGGCAGAGAGAAGAAAAAGAGGGAAAAGAGGAGGCGAGGAAAAGAGGGAGGGTGAATGAAGAAGGTAGATAGGATGCTGGGATAGGCAAGAGAAAGAATAAGGAAGAGAAAAGAGAAAAGAAGAATATAGGGCAAACATGGGATTCTTTTATTTTTCCATCAATAGAGCTATGCATTAGACCTGTCACAGTGAGTGTCAGGCCTGGAATCAAACATAACTTGGTTCTATCACTCATGGCCATGTGCCTTTAGACAAGGTACTTCACCTCCTCAGCCTTTTTTCAACAATGAAATGCTGAAGAAATGATAAACATTCATGTGGCAATAATAGCAATGGTAACAAAATAGTATGCTACTTAGAACGTTGTTTTGAAGTTGTGGGTCCTACTGAGAACAGATATTTAGTCTTAATACTGGTTTTCCTATGCCTACCACACAGCGTGGAGTTGGGCACGGAACGTGTGTTCCAGAAATTGTAAGAATGTAGTGGCACTTGTATAGTATAATTAGTCCTAGTAATAGTTGTAGTAGCAGTTCTAATCCTTGTAAATAATGGTGATGAAGCCTTTTTGGTACCGAGGGTCTTAGCCTCCTACCTTACTCAGTTTGCAACTAGTGACCTATAGCTGAGCTGTAGAACAAAGGGCTTCAGAGACATACCTTTAGTTGGTGTTCCAATCCAGTTGAGATATCTTGTGAGCTTTGTGGAGATGTAGGTCTTGCCTCGAGCAGGTAAACCCACCATGATCACCATTGTGGGTGAATTGGTAAACTGGGGTATGGATGCTGAAAGACAAATAGAGGTTCAGAAGTCCATCCCCAGACTTATGTGATCTTCTGGCATCAGCTCAGAGATGTAGAATTGCAAAGAGAAACTCTCCCAACATTACAAGAAAAAAGCTAAAAGACTTCAAATTAAGGACGCTTGAACTGACCAGAAAACAGAAGGTGCAGTGAAAATAGTGGAAAACCTACAGTAACAGGCATCCGAAGAGTGCAAGAAGACTCAAGTATTTGCATATTTGGTGCAGATATTGCAGAATAACAAAAAGCTCTTTAACATTCAGCTACAAATCATTAATGTATTGTCAAAAGCTATTTATGGGCCAGGGTGAAAATATGAAGACTATAAAGGCTAAAGACAGGTGATTTTATATCCTTTGGCAGTTTTCCTCCAGAAAAACAGGTCCTGACAGGGAAGACTGAGAAGAATCCTGAGAAAAATAACCTGTAGTTCTGCAATGGGTGGGGCATACAACAATCGCCACTGTTGACATCCTACGAAACCCTTTTGTTTATATTCCTTGTGAAATAAAAGTCTTACTATACAGGGGGAAAGAACAGCACAAAACTTGTAGTTTGAGAGCACTTGTGGAAACTCACTTCAGCTGGCAGTGGAATGGCCAGTACCACTGGAATAGTTCAGATCAATCTATTCTCTCTCTCCTGAGAGAAATAAAAACTTTTAGTCTGCAAAAGGAAGAGCAACAGGAGCTGAGAACTCACTACAGCTAGGAGAGGAAAATGAGAAAAAAAGTTGTAATTCGGGAAGGGCAGGAAAACGTGCAAGGTCTACCATTACATTTGGAGGTGGGGCAGGAACATTTGTGAAGGTCACATCAGGGTAAGCCTGCCTGAGACTGAGACTTAGCAAGAATAACACAGAATGTCCTAGTCGCCATTCCTCACTACCAGGATAAAAAGCATCATGAAAAACAGTAGTGAAATATATCTACAAGAGATAGACTGCCTCCAGAGAGCAGCACAAAGCGAAGATCCCAGGCCACAATAAAATGTCTGAAGAGACAAAGCAATCATCAGGATCAGATTCAGTAATGACTGAATGTTGGAATTATTAGACATAGAATTCTGAAGTTATGACTAATATGTTAAAGGCTGTACTGGAAAAGGTAATCATGCAAGATATGACAGTTAACTTCAGTATGGGGACAGAAAGTGTAAGAAAGAATCAAATGTTAAAGTGCAAGAGAAAAAATCAAGTAAAAAAAGTAAAGCCAGGTGTGGTGACACATCTGTAATCCTACCACTCAGGGAGATTGAGCAGGAAGAGAGTAAGCTTAAGCCCAGCCTAAGCAAAGTAGTGATTTAACCAGACCCTGGCTTGAAATTAACAGAAAAATAAGAGCTGGAGATGTAGCTCAGCGTAAAAATTCTGGGTTTAATCCCCAGTACTGCAAAAAAGTATAAAACATCCAAGAAGTGTAGAACAATATTAACAAGTATAATATACATGTACTCAGATAGGAATTGAGAAAGGGGCAGAAGAAATATTTGGAGACATAAGAGCTAAAAATTTCTAAAATTAGCCACAGACAATAAACCATAGATCTAAGAAGCTCCCAGAACACCTAGCTTGGTAAATATATATAAAAAAAAAACACACTGAGAGACATATCAAATTCAAATTGCAGAAAAATCAGGAAGGATAAGGCAGGCAGAGGTCAGCTTATACAAAGAGAAACAAAGAAAATAATTATACTAGACTTCTTGCCAGAAGCCACAACAAGCAAAAAGATAATGGAAAAAAGTGGTGTAGAAAGAAAACTTGCCAATCCAAAATTCTAAATTCAGCCAAAGTATCCTTCAAAAATGAAGGGAAAACAAATCCTTTTTCAGACAAATAACAGAAAATTTGACACCAATACATCAGTGTTTCAAGAAATATTAAAGGGAATCCTTCAAAGTGAAGAGATATGATGTAGGTAAAAAAAAATTGGGTCTGCATAATTAAAAGAAGAGTACTGAAAAAGAAATACAGAAAGTCAAAATATATCCTTTTTTTTATATTCTTTTTTTTTTTTTTTTTTTTGGTTTTTTGGTTTTTCTCCGGTACCGGGAACCGAACTCACGACCTTGCGCTTGCCAGGCAGGCGCTTTTGCCGCTGAGCTAAGTCCCCAGCCCCCCTTTTTTTTATATTCTTAATTGTTCTAAAATACTACTGACTGTTTAACAATAGAAACAAAATGTGTTTATAGGCTACATGAACGTGCAATGTAATATAACAATGATAGGGAATTGGAGGATGATGGGGGAATATTACATTACACCTTCACTACACATGAATTAATATAGTGTTATATAAAAATGTTCAAATGATAAGTAATACAAGTGATAAAGTGAGACCACAAAAATGATTACATATTCAAAATTATTTCTTCTAGCATTTTAAATATTACACATTTTTGTGAACTATAGTCACCTTATAGTGCAAGAGTGCACCAGCGCTTCTTGACCCTATCTAACGACAGCACAGTACCTGTTAACCAGACTTTCCCCACGGCACCCTGCCTTCACTCACTCCAGCTTCTGGTAACCGCCACTCTACTTTCAAGTTCTATGAGAACAACTTTGATTCTACGTATGAGTGAAATCATGTGGCACTTCTTTGTGTGCCTGGTTTATTTCTGGTACCCTATAAATATATACAGTTTTAATTTGATTTATTTCTGATACCCTATAAATAGGTACAGCTGTAGTATTTCAGTTAACATTTAAAAATGATGAAATATAATGAGAAAATAGAAACAAAATAAATACGAGTAGGAAATAGAAGAGCAAATATAATGAACAGAAAACAACTTTTAAGGTGGTAATTTTAATCCAGCTGTATCAATCATTACTTTCAATACGAATTCTCCTAAACTCAAGAAAGACAGAGACAGTCCTATTGCAAAAAAACCCAAGATCCATCTGTATTTTGTCTTTAAAATACATACAACTGGGACTTATTCTGGAATCCTTTTTAATCTCTCACTAACTCAAATATAAAACTTGGACAACTGTATAAAACTAAAAGTAAACAGGTGTGGGTAGAGTGGATGCTACAGTTTAGATTAAAAATGCCCCTCAAAAGTCTCATATGTGTGTAAGGTGACTGGATCATGGGTAATGCTATATGCATCAATGAATTTATCCATTGATGAGTCAGTAGTTGAATTTTCTATTTGGACATGGGGCCTAGCTGAAGTTAAGTCACTAGGGGCATAACCTGGAAGGCTGTATTTTTGTCCCTGGCTGTCCCTTCTCTCAGCTTCCTAAGTTACACTGGATCAGCAGCTTTTATCTACCATGCCCTTCCACCATACCTGTCCCCTTCGAGCCAGCCAATTTTGATTGAAACCACTGGAAAATGTGACAAATAAATCTCTCCTCCTTAAGCTGGGTATTGTTTCCTAGTGATGAAAAAGTGATTGACACAGCATATCAGGAAACAACACCAGAGTCTGAACCATGTAAAGAGTTGCAAGTTCAACATTTTTTCCTTCAACAGTCTGAGCCTGAATTTAACTGGGCATGAAGCCCAGAAGTAAGCTTTGTTTAGCAGACAGACTAAGATGCAGGAAAAACCTTGTAGTTTTAGGTTGAGAAATAGAAATAAGAATTGGAGTTCAGAAGAGTAGGGAAAATCTTTTGGGTTTTTATATACTCTACTTTGGTTCCACAATGAAGGTGGCAACAGCACAGGTGGCCTAAGAGTACAAATGGCTCATAATGGGAGGCTCTAGGAATCAAAATTCTGTGGGATGAGATCCTTTTCATAGATTGAGATACAGTGTCAAGAGGATACAAACAGACTTCATACAAGTTTTTTCTCTAGCTCCTCTGCAACATTTTTCTGGAAGTGGTACAACTATGACAATGGGAGTTTCTGAATAGAAGACAGAAAAATAGAAGCGTAAGGACCTGACAAGTACTGAGAAGACCTGGAAAAGGAAAAAGTTCACCTATGACCTGTGAGTGTTTTGATCTTCATTTGCATAGCAAAGACTTGGAAACTCATCTAGCAAGGAGACCTTCACCCCAAGTCCCAGACTGACCACTAGGTGGTGCACACACAGGACTAATTTAAATGCTTGAAAATGGGACTGATGTTGGAACCTTAACACATAAAAGACTAAAACAAAAATGTCAACATTCTTCACAAACAAAATTCAGAATCTTAAAACAATGTTTATAATGTCTAATATACAAACTAAAATAAACTAGTGCAGCCCCCATCCCAAGGGACCAGTGTGATTGAAGGCTTGATCAGGAGGGTAAAAATAAAACAGATAATCTGAATTAGTGTAGTGAAATCGAATCTGTAACTTAATATTTTTCTAAAATTTCCCATGTCCCCATTGTTTCATGGGCAAACTTTATTAAACATTTAAAGAAGAAATAATATCAATTCTATACAATCTTTTCAGGAAAACAAAAGATAAAACACTTCTCAACATTTTCCACGAGGCCAACATTACCCTAGTACCAAAATTTGAAAATAAAAATATATAAAAAGAAAATGTAAATTAAATTTATGCTTCATGATACAACATAAAAATTCTAAAAAGCAGATCAATCAAATTCCATTATATACAAAATAGGTAACATAGCACAACCAAGTGTGATTTATCCCAAGGATATATGACTGGTTCAATATTATAAAAATCAAAGTAATTTGCCATGAAGAAATAAAATTCTACAATATAATAACATATGAAAAAAATCTTTTAGTAAAATACAATATCCATTCATGATGTAAACTAGTCTTAGAAGGGTGTGTCCTCAAGCTGATGAAAGATACCTACAAAAAACACTACAGCTAACATCATATTTCACATTGGCAGACTAAATTATTTCTTCTAACATCAGAAACAAGGCAAGAAATTTAAAGACCCAATCCAAAAATGGGCATCTGAGATTAATATACACTTCTTAGATGAAGAAATACAAACAGTAAATATATGAAAAAATGTTCAGTATCATCAGTCATTTGAGATATGCAAATTAAAACACTGAGATTCCATCTCCCCCTAGAAAGAATAGCTATTATAAGAAACCAAACAATAACAAATGCTGGAGGGGCTGTGGGGAAAAAGGAACCCTTCTCCACTGTTGGTGGCAGTGTAGACTGCTACAACCATTGTGGAAATCAGTGCAGAGATTCCTTAAGAAAATTAGAATTGGAGGTATTCTATTCAACCCATTCAACCCAGCTACGCCCCTGCTGGGTATCTTCCCAGAACAATTAAAAACATCGTACCGCAGAGATATATGTGCACCCATGTTTATAGCAGCACAGTTTGTAGTAGCTAGATCTTACAAACAACCCAAATGCCCATCTACTGAGGAATGGATAAAAAAGATGTGGTCTTTTTATACAAAGAGTGTTACTCAGCTATTATGAAGGATAAACTGGAGACTTTTACAGGTAAATGGATGCAACTCGAGACCACACTCATAAGTGAAGTAAACCAGATGCATATGTGTAAACACTGTATTGTCTCCCTAGTGTGACAAGCTGAAAGAGTAAATAATATCCAAAATGTACAACAGATATTGTAAAATGGGAAGAAACTTCAAAAGGAAAGAGAAACTGGGATGGGGGAATGAAGAAAAGAAGAAAGGGAAAAGCAAATATATATATATATATTATATATTATATATTATATTATATATTATATATTATATATTATATATTATATATTATATTATATATAAGATAGTTAAGATAGTTATACTACCAATTTCTCTTAGTTCATTGAAAAGAAAGGTTTGTGCTAATATGATTTGAACAATTAAATGCTGGTATCTTATACTGTGAGTAACTAATTTAAAGATAACACTACACAATGTATGACCATTGTTGACCTCTTATTATCTTGTTTTGAAATTTGGGTATTTTTTTTTTCTTTTTAAAATAAAAAAAGAAACAAGGATGTCCACTCTCACTCAACATAGTACTGGAACTCCCAGTCCATACAATAAGTTAAATAAAAAAAAGGGCATAGATTGGAAAGGAAAAAACAAATCCAGTTTGGCACATAGTCAACCTGATTGTCTAAGCAGAAAATTACAGGAAATTTTACAAAAATTCTTCCTAGAACAAATGAACTTATCAAGTTCATAGGATACAATGTCAAGACACACAAGTCAGTCATATTCCTATATGTAATCAATTAAAAACCAAAAACTAAAAGTAAAAGGTCATATTTATAATAGCTCTAATAAGATAAAAAATACTTAGATATTATACTAACAAAAGATAAACAATCTGTTTTATGAAAACTACAAAATGCTATTGAGAGCAATCAAATAACTAAATAGACAAATTCTGGATAGATGATGGATAAGAAGACTCAAACACACTAAAGATGTCCATTCTCTCCAAAGAAACCTATACATTTGGCACAATATCAATCAAAATTCCCACTAGGATTTTTCTAGATATAGACAAACTGATTCTAAAATTTACATGATAAGGAAAAGAAACTAGAATGGCTAAAATAATTAGCAAAATAAAATCAACGTTGAATAAACCCCACTACCTGATTTTGAGACTTACTGTAAAGCTATAATACTCTGTATTGGTATCGGCAAAAGAATAGCCATATAGATCAATGGAAGAGAATAAATAATACCCAAAAGAGAATCACTCATATACAGTCAACTGATTTCATATAAAGATACAAAGGCAGTTCAATGGGGAAAAACAGTCTTTTTACAAACCATGCTAGAAGAACAGGAAGTCTATACGCAAAAAATGAACCTTGCTCAGCCACCACCAACTTGGAGCTGGCTCTGCGTTGTTCATCCTCTACACAGAACAGCAGAAGTCCCAGCCAATCTATGGACCAGCCCCAGGACAAGGCAAAAATCTGGAATAGGAGATTCAGCGGGGTTGACTAGAGGAAAGTGACATCATTGAGCTGACAAAAGATTCACTGAGAAGGAATGAGCTGGACGATCCAACTTGGCTGAGAGCGGGAAGAGCCACATTGGAGAGACTTAGAGAACATCAACAAGAAACACAGAGGACAAGATGGAGCAGCGAGTTCCAGCAGCTCAGCTTCTGCAGGACAAGCTAAAGTCTGGAGTTGGACAAAGCTGGAAGAACACTAGGCTCTGATTCCTGAGTGACCATCCAGTGGTAACAGGTGGTGAGTCTCTGCACTATAAGAGCCCCAGAACACAGCTGCACACAGCAGGTGCAGGCCGGGAAGGCCTTGTGGAAAAGGGTTGGGAGTTTGAACTTCAACCCCAGAGAAACCCCTTGGTGGCTTCATACTGCCAAGGTCCCAGAGTTGATGATGGAAAGATGGTCACTGCAGACAGTTGGTGGTTGGGGAGCAGACTGGGGTGAGTCCCCTTGAAAGGCAGGGAGTGGTGATCACAGATCCAGGACCTGTGATCAGGCACCAGATTCAGCCTGAGCTATCCAGGATTGGAGGCTCACACTGACGCTATATTCCCACTGGTAAAGGCAGAGCCGAAACAGGGGCTTATGAAATATTATTTTCTCAGCTAGCCCTAATAGAAACCATTGAAATGGACTGGCCTGCTACTGCTGTAACTAAATTCACTGCATTGGAATAATCCTGACTCAGTGGGCAATTTAATGCCACTGAACTTGTCTGCTGAATCCACCATCATATCCAGGGAGAAAGAACTAAGTCTGGACCAAACTGCAAAAATGCCTGAAACCTGGCAGAAAGAGGTACTGAGTCTGAGTTAACTCCATTTTTGCAGTGGAGGGATCATAGGAGTAGCTGCGGTACGAACACCCAGACTATCTGACAAAGAACACACATATGTGTATTAGGAATCACGTATGTATAGGAATCAGCCTACAAATGTATCCCTTATCAGGGGACAAAGATCCCACTGGCCCAGCTTTCAAAATTATCTCTGTGTTGTATTTCATCCTCGTTTCCTCACCTTCCTACCCCCCCACCCCCATCAAGGATAAACTTGTAGGCTGGTTCCTACAAGTGGCACCCAAATAGGACCTGACTGGAGAAGATCCACCTGAGCAGAACGTGTAGTAAGAGATGGGGAGTTCCTCAGTGGAGAGGAGCTGAGCCGGCTGGCAAAGAAAAGAAAAGCGGGGCTGGGGATTTAGCTCAGTGGCAAAGCACCTGCCTCGCAAGCGCAAGGTCGTGAGTTCAGTTCCCGGTACCGGAGAAAAACAAAAACAAAAACAAACAGAAAAGAAAAGCGAGCACTGACTGGCAAAGAAAACAAAAGCATGGAGAACTTTCTCAGCCAGGGTAATAGAATATGTCAATTGAAGTACAGCATTATACTCCTTTTTTGGAACTTCTTGTGCCTCAGTCTGATGCTCAAGTCAGTACCCAGTTGCTTTCTCATATGTTACAAGATGTTATCAAACATAATCCTTGGTTTCCTCAGACTGGCACATTTAATGTATAAAATTGGGATAGAGTGGGAGAAGGTTTGGAGCATGCATACACCTAAGGCTCTGCTATATCCCCTGAAACTTTCTCCATGTGGAGTTTGGTTTGCGCAGTTCTTTGTTCTTTAACTTCGGGAAAGCACTTCACACCAAGTGCACCTTTGAGAGAGGGTAAAAATGAAGATAAAGAGCCCTGGTTCCAGTCTCTTCCTCTTCCTCCTTTCCTTCCACTTGTGGTTGATACAGAAGTAATGTCTCCCTCTTAAAGATTGGTTAGACAGGTCATGCTTAATGGAGAGCCCTTTGGGACATGTGCATTTACAATTAATATTCATCCCAACCATAACAACCCACAACAAAATACTCATGACCATAATCCTTTGGAGTATAAGTTGCTTAAAGAATTAAAACCCACTGTCATGAACAATGGGGTTCCAGGACTTTTCGAATTGGGCTTGTTAGACTCTGTCCTAGGAGATTTACGCTTGGCTCCTTCACACATTAAACACTTGCATATGTCCTGCCTATCTGAGGACAACACTTAAATTTCCATGTTAATCTTCAAGAGTTAGCAGCTGAACAACATGACAGAGCTGAGCAGCAGAACATCCTGAAATTACTGAAGAAATGCTGTTAGGAATAGGTTCATACTCAGATCTAATCCCACAGTTAACCAGGACCAAGCTTATCGACAAATGGCTCTCATGATTAAACCAGTTTGGACAACTATTCCTCAGCAAGGTATTCTCACTCAGTCTTTCTTACCCATTCTTCAGGGCTTACGGGAGCCTTATGCCCAATTCTTAGCCAGGTTATAAGAAGCTATCTGATGCCAGATACCACATGCTCAAGCAGGGGAGATTATAGGGTTGCAGCTGGCTTTTGAGAATGCTAATAAGGTCTGTAATCAAGCGTCAGGGGCTGTCTGAGTGACTAAAAATCTTGGAAACTGAAAGTATGCCAAGATGTGGGTAACGAAGGTCATAAGTCCTCTGTGTTTGCTCAAGCTGTGTTTAGTTTAATAAAACAAAATCAGGCTTCTTCAAAAATACAATGCTTAAGTGTGGCAAAACAGGCACATTTGTAAACAGTGTATTCAACCCCAGACAAAACAAATGCCGCTATCTCACCCCTGGAAGGGGAAGCACCAGGCCTCTGCCCTAGGTGTCAAAAAGGAAATCATTGGGCTAATCAATGTTGTTCTACATATCACAAAGATGGCACCACACTGATAGGAGACAGGATGTGGGCCTAGCACAGTTCCAACAAGCAATGAGGGAATTTCCAGTACAGGCTTACAGCCCCAAACCTCACTAGGTCTCTGAAGGAAGACTGAATCCCTTATCAACAGAACCCCAGGAAGCCTAGGATTAGGCCTTCCATCTGCTGAACAGGTTACCTTGACTGATGGAGAAAAACCTGTTAAAATCCTCACAGGAATTTGGGGACTTCATCCCTTAGGTACTATGACTTTGGTCTTAGGAAAAAGCAGGTTGAACCTGCAGTATGTTGAGGTACTTCCTGAGATTACTGATTCACACTATTAGGGAGAAATTCAGGTTGTGATTCAATCATACTATGTGTGTTTTTGAACCAGGAGATTATGTTGCTCAATTTATTCTTTTACCTGTTGTCAAAACTAGAGCCTCTAGTCAAGAACAGATCCAAGGGAATAAAAGAGCTGGCAGTACCTCCCATAAGGAGATATTCTTCACTCAAGATATCACAAGCCAATGACTCAGGTATGAGGGAAAAGAGAAAAGAAAGAAGGGGAAATTATGTATGTATGTATATACAGGATAGCTAACATAGTCGTACTACTGACTTCTATCACTTTACTGAAAGGAACGGTTAATTATTTGATCAGTCTTGCATGTCTCTATTTCTTTTCCTGAGAAACCACTTTGAAGATATCAAAATGTAATACAACAACTATTGTTAATTTCCTACCACTTTGTCTGTAACTCTGTATTGCTCTTATGTTATTTTGTAAATGGATGTCTGTTTGTTAATGTTTTCCTTGTTTTATTTTTAAAATAAATTTTTTAAAAAGATTAAAGGAAAATATTTTCAGGGATTAATGGACACTGCGACAGATATTTCAGTGATGGCTTTATTTCAATGGCCACCTGCTTCGTTGGGCTCAGGTCACCCAGGCAGGTTATACAGAGTGCTACACCTCTTCCTTATACAGGCCCTGCTAGATTTAAGGGAGTCTTTTAGCCATTTATTACAGGGATCCCAGTCAACTTGTAGGGCAGAGATCTGCTGAAAGAATGGCAGATTCAAATTACTAATGAGGCAATCCAACCTCATTGATACAAAGATGCAAAACATGGATATGTTCCAGGACAAAGACAGGGAAAAAAAATCAACGAGGCAATCCCAAACCCATAGAAGTCTATCAGAGGAATGAAGGGAAAGATCCTGGTTTTGAAACAAAATTTTAATGGGGATAAGTGTCGCTTCTCCCCATCCAAAAACTGCTTTTTCATTAAAATGGAAAACTGATGTTCCTCTTTGGGTGGATCAATGGCCCCTATCAAAGGAGAAGCTCATTCACTTACAAGCATTAATAGAAGAGCAATTGAAGGTGAGACATATTGAGCCTTCCACAATCCCTTGGAATATTCCTATTTTTTTTATACCAAAGAGATCAGGAAAATGGAGGCTGCTTCAGGATTTAAAAGCTATTAGTGCATGTATTTACTCTAAACGTTCTCTGCCACTGCAGTTCCATAGGACTGGTCTATGACAGTTATTGATCTTAAGGGATTGCTATTCTTTTTACCATCCCTTGAAGTCCACAGGACTGGTCAACCTCATTTTCCTTTCTCTGTTCCACCACTAACTCTGCCAAACTTATGCAACAATATCAATGGACTGTTTTGCTACAGGGGATGATGAAAATTCCCAACCCTGTGTCAGTATTTTGTTGGTCAGGCTTTAGATCCTGTTAGAAAAAAATTCCCCCCAAGCCTATATAATACATTATATGGATGATATATTGCTTGCTATCAATTTTTAGCAACAATTTACCCCTGTTTCTGCAGAAACTAAACAGGCTTTGATACAACATGGGTTATACATAGCCCCAGAAAAAATTCAAACTACTGCCCTCTTAGTTACTTGTGAACTCTGGTAACAGAAACAGCAGTTCTAGTCCAGAAATTAACATTAGGAAGGGATTCATTACATGATTAAATGATTAACTTAATAATTAAATTAAATGATTTCCAAAAGTTATTTGGGGACATTAATTGGATTCAGCCAAAACTGATATGTAAGGAATACTTACATATCAGTTAAGCAATCTACATAAAACATTACAAGAATATCCATTTGAATTCTTCCCACATTCTTACATCTGAATCCCTTAAAGAGCTCCAGGTGAGAGAAGCCAGTTTGGCAAACACATAAGTGTTTTGAATTATTCTAACTGTGCCTCTTATGCTGATCATGTTGCCCACTCTTGACTCTCCCACTATACTTCTTGGTCAAGCAGCAAACAATAAATGCCAACCTGTTGAATGGTTTTATCTCCCTCAACAGTTTACGAAAAGTCTTTAGAACTATACAGATCAAATGGCTAAGCTAATTTAGCAAGCCCACCACCATAGCATAAAAGCATACAGTTTTTCATTGTGAAAATGGCCATAGTACCAAAACTATTGTACAGATTCAATGCAATTCCCATTAAACTACCATTAGCATACCTCACAAATCTAGAAAAAATATTTCTTAAATTCATCTGGAACCAGAAGAGACCCAGAATAGCAAAAGCAATCCTGGGCAACAAGGACAAGTCAGGTGGAATTACAATCCCTGACCTGAAATTATAATACAAAACAACTGTAAGAAAATCAACATGGTACTGGCTAAAAAAACAGTTGAGAGGATCAATGGAAAAAACTGGAGGAAACGGAAACAACCACACTCAGCCACCTAATCTTTGATAAAGGGGCCAAACAAACGCACTGGGAGAAAGATAGCCTCTTTAATAAATGGTGCTGGAAAAAGTGGCTTGCCACCTGCCATAGACTGAAAATAGACCCAAGTCTATCACCATGCACCAAACTCAAGTCAAAATAGATCACAGATCTCAATATTAAAACAGAAACACTCGGGGCTGGGGATCTTAGCTCAGTGCCACAGCGCCTGCCTGGCAAGCGCAAGGTCGTGAGTTTGATTCCTGGTACTGGAAGAAAAACAAACAAACAAACAAAAAAAAACAAAATAAAACAGAAACACTAAATGTATTGGAAGAGAAGGTAGGTAAAAACCTTAAAGACATAGGGGTAGGCAGAGAGTTCATGAACAGAAATCAAACTGCGAGTGAAATAATTCAAAGAGTCAACAACTGGGATCTC
>NW_004955475.1:2322771-2386212 GCF_000276665.1 Chinchilla lanigera
GGTGTGCGCCACCACGCTGGGCAACTCCTCTTACAGATGCCTCAGTTCCTTCACAGATGGATCACGTGTTTTTCCTGCTTACTGAATTATGCAAAATCACCAGAAAATTGCTACCCCTGGTCATTTGGCTCATCAGAATTAGTTGCTATAATTACCATATTAGAATTTACTCTGGCAGAACCAGTTTACATATTATGTGATTCTGCCTATGTAGTTAATATCATTAAGACTGGCTTGGAGACAGCCATTATAAAATGCACCCTGGATTCCTCTTTGTTCAATCTATTTTTATGGTTACAGAAAGCCATTCACAATAGGACTGCTTCTTTCAATACAGACCATGTATGCTCACATTCCAGTCTTCCTGGACCACTACCAGAAGGAAATCATCACACCAATAGACTCATCATCTTGACTTTTCAACAGGCAGAACTTTCCCATTTTTATTTCCATCAGAATACTTGATCCCCTACCTCTGGCTTTAAACTTTCCAGACCACAGGTATACCATGTTGTACAATCTTGTCCAACATGCCAAACTTTATCTACATCAATTCCTCAGAAGGCTGTCATCCCTGAGGTCTTCAAGCAAATGAGCTATGGCAAATGGATGTAACACATATGTCTCAATTTGGCAGACTTCATTATGTGATGTTAGTACAGATACTTACTCTCATTTTATACATGCTACCTGCCATGCAGGAGAGATTGTGGGGCATACATAGCAATATTGTCTCTCGATATTTGCAAAAATGGGAGTCCTAAAGAAAATAAAAACAGGTAGTAGTCCTGCCTACATAAGTAAAAGCTTTCAGAAATTTTCACAACAGTGGAATGTTATTCATTCTACTGTAATTCCGTATAATCCCCAAGAACAGGCTATTATCCAACATGCACACTTGATATTAAAATAACAATTACAAAAAACAAACGGAGGAATAAGTCATAATAAGCCACAATTTCTTCTTGACCTCACATTACAGTTAATTTTCTGAATCCTGTTCGTGATACAGATAGCATCCCAGAAGAATAAGATTGGTCAAAAGTACAACAGCATGGGAAAAAGGAGAAAGCACAAGTGTTACTGCAGTCCCTGGAGATGGAGAAATGGGATCGACTGGTTACTCTGTTGGCATGGGAGCTGGGGTTTGCTTGTGTCATTGCAGGAAATAGACAGTGTGGGTGCCCTCTAGGAGCATGCAACCATGGAGGACCACGCCCCATGACACACCCATGGTGGAATTTGACTCTGCTCTCCTCACCAGTGAGAGCTTTCTCCCAGATGACTACAGAACTACCCGGGAGGCAGAAAAAACTTCTCTATCATCAAGGCCTGTCCAGAATGCATGATAGTATCCTCATTGATATGATTAATATTATAGCATACACAAAGATATACGCTTACCCGAGAAGAGAACCCCTGGTGTCTATCAAGGGCCTTGAAATAGACTCACTGGGAAGTTTCTCTGACTGCTAATCACAACTACAACCCACTTCCACCAGAAGTAGCCAGAATGGGCTTTGCCCCTTGCCCCTTCACAATAGTTAAGAGTACTTCTTCAGAGGGGGGAACAAGTAGCTTAGTTAGAAATATTATAGGCACTCAGATAGGGCTAGGCCCTCAAAAGGAGCTAGCAAAGATACATTACAACCGTGGATGGAGGCACATTCATTAAAAGCCAGACTTCAAGACAAAAGATAGAGTAACTATACCTACATACTTCCCCTAGGGACAAATCGCAGTGATTGATATTTTAAATAGGTATCCACCACCTCAGGACAGGAACCCAACAAGTAGGACAGGCACAGCCACACTTAGCTTCACTTCTGATGTTATTACAAAAACAAAAAAGGGAAGGTGTAGCATATCAGATAAGCAATTGACCTTCTCTGCAAGCAGAAAGGAGAGAAACAGCAAGCTCTGCTCCTTTGGCAACATGCAGGCATGCTGGCATATTGCAAGTTCCAAGGAAGAATCAACACAGCTGAGATCTGGTTGTTTACCTAGGCATATATTACAGATAGCAAGAGGCAGATGAATCTTCTGTTACCCTAACTGCTTGTTCCTGTGTCTATCCACTAGAGGCAAGAGCCCCCCAGCCCCTCTTTCAAAAATATCTCTGCATCTTGTCTTTCATCCTTGTTCACCCCATGGTTGGGGATAAACTCTTAGGCTGGTTCCTATGCAATGGCTCACTGGAATAGCTAATCTATATTCTCATCAGACATCTTATTGGTTTAAGTTTTTGTGTGGTTCTTGAGTTATTTAGTAATGCAGGATTATGTTCTTTTATGGTTTCATGTGTAAACTAGGCTGTTACTCATGCATATTTGTATTTTCATTTGCTCTGATTTAATAGGTGTCTAGGTTCTCTCTCTCATCTAGAGAACAGACGAAGGGGGGAAGAGTAACTGCAAGGACTATCATATAGAAATGTTGTAGCCGGGCGTGGTGGTGCACTCCTGTAATCCCAGCACTCGGGAGGCTGAGGCAGGAGGATCCTTGTGAGTTCAAGGCCAGCCTGGGCTACAAAGTGAGCTCAAGGCCAACCTGAACTGCATAGCAAGACCCTGTCTCAAAAAGACAAAAAAAAAAAAAAAAAAAAGAAATGTTGTAAGACTGATTCTGTGAATGCTGCTATAAATCAAAGCAATTCTTTCAACAAAACATGGGGACAGAATCAAAACCACTTCAAGTAAATAACAGAAGGAATAAATACTAGAAAACACACAAAGCTGAAAATTATTCATGGGGAGGTAACATCCTAATAAAAAGCCCCATATAACCACATACTCTCCTCATTGCTCCAGTTCTCAATCTCCAGTCACCCACCCAAAAAAAAAGAGATAAAAAAGAGGGGGGGTACATATAACTTATACAGGTATGGAGAATGGGGAAACAAGGAAACAGAAGATCTCCTAACCCTCCCAACTCCCCCAAGACAAAGCAAGAGGTCAGAAAGAGAGGAGAAAATAAATACCAGGTAGCAGAAATCTATGAAAGATTTTTAGAATGGATGAAGAAAATAGATGAGTTCAAAGATGAAATGAACCAAAAGTTTACATCAATTACACTCAATATGCCCACACTGAATTGCAGGGAAATAAGCAAAAAAAAACTGGACTAACTAACCAAAACAGTTCAAAATTTGAATGACATATTCAACAATGACATGGAATCCTCAAAAAGATCAAACAGAAATAGCAGAAATTTTTTAAAAAGTATAGAATTCATACATTCTGGAAATGAACAATGTGAGGACAGAGTGTCTGATATTGAGGACAAACTAGTGAACTATGATCAAAAGCTCAAAGAAACAAAAAGAAAATCAGAGAACGAGAAAAGACTATCCGGCAGCTACTAGATGACAACAAAAGAACAATTCTAAGGCTAATCAGAGTTAGAGAAAAATCTAGAAGACTGCACAGATGGATTAACCAATATAATTACATAAATTGTGGAAGAAAACTTTCCAAATATGAGATTTTAAAATGTAAGCAACTGATGCTTACAGAACTCCAAACAATTATGATGAAAGAAGTTGTTCACCAAGGCAAATCTTTATTAAATTCACAGATATCCAGAAAAAAATCCCAGAATTTTAAATACAGCCAGAGAAAAACAAAACAAATCACATAAGGGGCTGGGGATTTAGCTCAGTGGCAAAAGCGCCTGCCTGGCATGCGCAAGGTCATGAGTTCGGTTCCCGGTACTGGAGAAAAACCAAAAAAAAAAAAAAAAACAAAACTCCAAAACAAATCACATATAAGGGTAAACTAGTTAGAATCAGACTTCTCAGCACAAACCCTGAAGGTCAAAAAGCATGGAAAGAAGTATTTCAAGCCCTAAAAGCAAATAATTTCCAAACCGAGATTAACTTACCCAGCAAAGTTATGCTTCAAATAGATAAAGAAATAAAGTATTTCCACGAAAAAGACCATCCAAAAATATATGAATGCCAGAATTACCAAAGAGCACAAAGGAAAGAATACACTTAACTGACAGAGTATTTTTTTTCTAAAGGAAAAAATAAAGGAATCAGAGACAAAAAAATAATGCAATGACAGGATTCAGAAAATGCTTTTCAGTATTAACTCTCAACGTAAATGGTTTTAACTTCTCAATGAAGACACAGACAGGCAGACTGGATTAAAACAACAGGTTGCGTACAAGAAACATACTTCATCCACAAAGAAACACAAAGACTAAAAGTGAAAGGATGGAAAAATGATACTCCATGTAATAGAAGCCCCAAAGCAAGCAGGGATACCTATTTCATATTCAGAGAAAGCATTCTTTAAGCCAAAACTGATCAAAAGAGACAAAAAAAGTCATTACTACTGAAGAGAACAATTCAACAGGATGAGGTAACAATTGTAAATATATATACATGAAATGCTGGCATATCCAATTTCATAAAACAAATGCTACTGGACAGAAAAGGCTAGATAAACATGAATCAAATCATAGTGAGTGGTCTCAATACCCTACTCTCACAAATAGGTCAACCAGACAAAAATATCATCAAAATATCAGAGGTGAACCACACCATAAAACAAGTGGAGTAAACAGTTATCTACAGAGTGAATCATCAGACAACAAAGTATACATTTTTCTCAGTAGTACACAGAGCTTTATCCAAAATACACTCTATTCTAGGCCATAAAGCGTGCTTCAATAAATACAAAAGAACTGAACTAATGTCGTGCATACTAGTGGATCATAGTGGAATCAAAACCAAAAGAAACCACAGAAAATATGCATATACATGGAGATTAAAAATACATTATTGGATAATCAATGGTCCATAAAGAAATCAAGGGAGAAATTAAACAGTGATTAAAAGACTTAAATGCTAAAGCACAACATACCAAAACCTATGGGACACAATGAATACAGTTCTAAGCGAGAAGTTCAAAGCTACGAATGACCACATTAGAAAAACAGAGTGACGCCAAATAAATGATTCATCTCAACATGCTAGAAAAATAGGAGCAATGAAAACCCAAAACTTGTATAGAGAAATACATTATAAATCAGAGATGAAATTGGGGATAAAAACCCACAAAGGATCAATGAATCATGAAATGGTTCTTTGAAAGGATAAACAAGATTGATAAACTCTGAGTCAAACTTACCAAAAGAAGTTTATCAATGCAATTAGAAATGAAAAAAATGAAATCACAATGGATGCCAACAAAATTCAGAGGACTGTAAGAAATTATTTTGAAAACTTATAATCCCATAGATTAGAGAATCTAGAAGGAAGTGATAAATGCCTAGACACATTTTTACACTTGTAAATTTAACTACATAGAATATGCAGACCAACTCCATGGAAACCTCAACATCTTACAGTTCAACAGTTTTAAAAACCAATCTGAATAGTCCTATAAATATTAATTTAGTCAAAATAAAATATTCAGTACTGTAATAGAAATCTCCAGATCCAGATGTATCATCTGAGAAGTCTACTGCATTTAAAAAAAAGAATTAACATAAATTTTGCACAATATTTTTAAGAAGAGGGAACATTCCCAACTAATGAAGTCCGAATTACTCTGATACCAAGTAGAGTACTAAAATCCTAAAACCCTAGAGTCCAATATTTTTCATAAGATAGATGCAAAAATCCTCAACAGAATATTAGCAAATAGAATCTACCACTGCTTAAAAATAATTACATGCAATTATTCAGTCCTCATATATGAGGCTAGATCAACCAAAAAAATCTGTCAGTGTTATCCATAATGCTTACAAACTAAAGAGAAAATTCACCAATTTGTACTGAAAAAGCATATAGAGGGGGCTGGGGATTTAGCTCAGTGGCACAGTGCCTGCCTGGCAAACGCAAGGTCGTGAGTTTGATTCCCCGTACCAGAAAAAAACCAAAGAAACCAAAAAGTATAACCACCATTACACTTAAACTAAGACTGAGTGCTTTACCCTGACATGAGGACCAACAGAAATATCTCCACACTCTTCACTCTTTTGGCATAAATACCCAAAGTTCTAATCACTGCAACAAGGCAATGAAAGGAAATAAAAGCACACATTTTGCAAAATACCCTCCCTTTTTTGGTACCAGGAATCAAACTCAGGACCTTGCACTTGCCAGGCAGGCACTGTGCCACTGAGCTATCTCCCCAGGTCTGTTTTTTTTTTTTTTTTGATCTTTTTGAGACAGAGTCTCACTATGCAATTCAAGCTGGCCTCCAACTTGCAACATACTTCCTGCCTCAGCCTCCTGAGTGCTGGGATTACAGGTGTGTGGCACCATGTCCTGCTTAATACTTTTAAAAATCCATCTTTGTACATGTAATGATTATCTACACAGAAATCTTCCTATGGTTACAGAAATTCCTAGAACTAACAAGTGAGTTCAGCAAGGTTACAGAATATAAGATCAACACAAAAAATGAATTGTGAGACTTTAACTCTCAATATAACAGCATAAGGAGTTATACAGCCACCTACTCTGCAGTGAAACAAACTAAACTGTCAAAGCTTACAATAGAACCTTTAAAAATTTTTGAAAATAGTACTTAATGGAATATAACATAGGAAAAATGTTTATTCAAGAAAAGCTACTAAAATTAGGCAAGAATAGTGGAGGTCTGTGGTTCCGTTTAACTTGATGAAAGCTTCACACCAGGTGCATTTAGCCAGGCAGACTGAGCTCCCTTTCTCCTCAGAGATATCTTCTAATCAAATGGAATAGCATGGCCCTAAGAGGCAGACAGCTAGCACTTTGCATTCCCTCTAGCTCCAAGTTTCAAAGGTTAAATACCTGACAAATGTCGCTAAATGGTTGGAGGAATCCCTTCATCTAACCAATTCTTAATCAAAGAATGGAGGCTATACATCAGGTGCAGCACCTCATTCCAACTTACTTACAGGGCAGGTTTCACACCAGGACAGGCAAACTAAGATGACTAGATGCCCTACCCAATATCCAGAGTGGTGGTTCAGGAGGGGAGAATCCATGGAAAAGAAGCAAACCATAAGACAAGAGAACTCCAACAGTTTCCCTAAAAGAAACAAGAGTATAAGGAAGCTGAAGTTCGGGATGCTCTCAAGAAGAACCAGTCCTCTTAACTAAGAGCAACATAGGCCAGTTAGTTCACCAGAGAACCTAAGAAAGACACCTAAGAAGAGCCCTTAAAGAGTAAGAACAAACCTCAGAGACTGATCTCAAAAATTACCTCAGCCAGTTTAATTGGATAATGCTGCTGAACAATGTTTACCACGTTTTTCCCTGTCCAAAACATAGAGCAATGAGCCAGTAATTAGGGAGTGTAGAATATAACACCAAATGGGATGACAGATTAATAGAGACATCAAGAAAAGAGACAAAGAGATCCCATAGGTAATTAATTACCTACAAACCAGAGGCCATGGCTACAAAGAACCAACTGCCACGACTCTGGCTCATGGTAGTCCCGGGGGTTGTGGGGGGAAACGGCAAGGGGAATCAGGAAAAGATAGACAAGAGACAAGAGCTGGGTCAGGTGGAGGTCCTCTCTCTCCTGAGTAGAGGAGAACCAAGAGCAGTAGAGCCCAAGAGCAGTAGAGCATTTATTTACATCCTCAAGAGGTTGATGACAGTCTCAACCTCTCTACCCAGCAATTAGTTAACAAGTTGCGACCGTTTGCTTATATGCTTTGAGGAGCTCCTGGTGTTCTGGGGCTGGTTGTTCTCAGAACGGCTTTGTCCTGCACGTGTAATTAATTTCCAGTTTCAGCTGCTCCCAGCAAACAACATCAAAAGGTTTGCTTCAGGGAAATTGACTTCACTAAAAAATCCTAGCTACATCACAATGCAGTTATACTGAAGTAAGGAAATGACACCAAAGGTAATTCAAACCCATAGGAGAATTGAATAGAGATAGTATATATTAAAAAGTTTATAAATATATGCATGCTTTCCTCAATTTTTTCAACTTCTTTAAAACATAAAATTATATAAAATCAATTACATATTATATTCATTTTAGCATATATAGATATAATGTGCATAAAATAATACCACAAACGAAAATAAAACTGAACAAATGTGTAACATTTTCTGTATCTCATTGGAATTAAACTAGTATAAATTTGAAGCAGACTCTGATAGTCAAGATTTATACAGAAAGCTCAAGAACCACTACAAAAATACCTCAAAAACACATAGTAAAAAATAAAAACATCATCAAATGAGTGATAATGTTAAACCAGAAGATATTTACTTAATGCAAAATAAAGCAATGAAGAGGTAATACAAGGACAATAGACATAAGCTATATAGAAAAGTAAAAGAAATTGGCACATTTAAATCTGAATATATCATTACTAACATTAACAGGGAATGGACTAAGCAATCTAACCAAGGGGCAGAGAATTTCTGACTGGATGAAAACATACAAAAGGCCACATATTTATAATTTAATTTATATGAACTGTTGAGAATAAGCTAATCCATAGAGGCTGAGAGGAAGTTAGTGGTTGCCAGGACCCAATGAGAGTGGAATAGGGAGTTGCTCTAAAGAGTATAGGGTTTCTTTTTGGCATACTGAATTCCAAAATAGTTTTAAAAGTATATATAGTGATTTTTTTTTTGTCTTTTTGAGACAGGGTCTCTCTCTGCAGTTCAGGCTGGCTTTGAGCTCACTTTGTACCCCCGGCTGGTCTCAAACTTGCAATGATCCTCCTGCCTCAGCCTCCCAAGTGCTGGGATTACAGGCATGCACCTGACTAAAAGTATATGTTTAAAAATGTCCTGGACATTTTTGTTAGTGACCATGGTTGCACAACCATGTAAATATACTCAAAACCACTTCCTTGCACACTTTAAAATCATAAATTTTATGTTATGTGAATTACACCTCTACCAAAAACAATTTTTAAAAAGTATAGGAAGATATATACCAAGCAGATATTAAGCTAAATAAAACAAATGAAGGAATAACAATATCGGGGAAAAATTTGCTTGTGGAGCAAATATGCAAATAATGTCATATTAGTAGATATTACCAAAGATAATTTCCTTACACAATGATAAAATATTCAATTCACAAGAAAGATACAGCAATTTTAAATTTGTCTATAACTATCTACAAACTTGCAAAATTGACAGAATTACCAGAAGACATTGCCAAATCTTTCACATCAACTCACAGCCAAAATCTCAAATAATATAAGGACATTTGAGACAGCTTAACAAACAGGACTCAATGGATGCATATACTATACTAAACAAAAATGTAAAATGCATATTCTTTTCAAGTTCTCATGGAATATTTACCAAAATTGACTGTGTGTTGCTCCACAAAGTAAGTCTCAACAGACTGCAAAGAACTGAAATCTTAGTTTGTTTTCTGACCAGAATGGAATTAAACCGGAAGTGGAAAAGGTATTGATGTACCTAAACAGAAGCTGGCCCAAACACTGGCACCAATTATTAGCAGCTTCCTACTATGCCAGGCATTAAAGTTTTAGTTGCTAGATGATAAGCAGTAAGTTCCAGCAGTCCTGAGAAAGGAACTGAGGAAGCCAGGACAACTGGGTAGAGAGAATAAGAAAGCCCAGGACAACGCCTATTTATCAAATGGTCTGGAAATATTTAAAAATGTATGCCCATACATTTATGCATATGTAGAATATCAGTCCTGTTTAGTACACCAATTTTAACATCAGATGCTTATATTAGAAAAGAGGAAAGGTTGAAAATTAATGACCTGCACATTCAACTCTAGATGTTAAAAAAAGAATAAATCCAATGAAAAAAATAGAATAATGATATTTAAACAGAATAAAGATATAGCAGAAAGGATCAAAAAACCAAAGTTCACTTTTTTAGAACTATAAAAGTGACAAACTTCTGGCAAGGCTTATGAAGAGAAAAAAAGGTACAAATAAAAAATGTTAGAATAAAACGGCATAATTGCAAACACAACAATGAAACAGATACAAACATCAGTAATTCATACAAATAAACGTGAAAGCTGATGTGAAATAGAAAATTCCCTAGAAAACCATAATTTAACAAAGCCAACTTAAGTACAAGTAGCAAACTGAAATGATTCTGTAACTATTAAACTGTATTAGTTTAAATTTTAAAGGAGAAACCAGCCCCAGACACATTTATCTAGAAGTTCTGCCAAATATTTGAGGAACAGATAGTTCCCTGGACAAACGCTATCAGAGAACGGAATGAAAGAAAATAGCTCTCGCTTCATTTCATGAGGTTAGTATAACCTTGACAGCAAAATCAGATAAGGACAGCACGAACATGGAAAAATTATAGGCCAATCATCTAGAAGTTTTCGTTTATCCCAGGCCTGGGAAATTAATTCAACACAAGACAAACTGTAATGCAATGCACCATATTAACAGGTTAAAATAAAAAAAAATTATCATGTCATCTCAGTGGACACAGAAAACATTTCTAATTAAATTCTACATTCACTCATATTTTTAAAATTCTACTGGCAAACTAGGAATAGGAAATTCCTTAACCTGTTCAATCATAGCTATCAAAAAGATATAAAAAAGTTTTAATACTAAAACTTTAAAAGCACTCCCTTTAAAATCAAGATCAACTCTAATAACAAACACTATTAACACATCTATTCAACACTGTACTGTTTTGTGTGTGTATGTGTGTGTGTGTGTGTGTGTGTGTGTGTGTGTGTGGCAGGTCTTAGCAATGTAGCAATATAAGAAAAAGATTAAAAATAACCTCTGATTGATTTATTGAAAGGAACAGTTAATGTTTAATTGTTTGATCAGTCTTGCATGCCCATATCTGGTAATCTGAGCAACTACTTTGAAGATAAGAATAAGTAATACAACAACCACCGTTGATTTCTTATCATCTTGTTTTGAAATCCTTTATCAATTTTACAGTTTTTGTGTTGTTTTGTTTTTGTCTTTGTTTTTGTTCTTTTCTCTTTAAAATAAAAATAATTTTTAAAATAATAACTAATCTCTGGTTGAAACCATAATGTTAAGTGGAATGAATCAGACACACAAACTTAAATATGTATGATTTCTCTTATATGAGAAACACAAAGTATAAATAAATTAAAGAGTAAAATAAAAGATAGATAATTGGAAACAGTGAGATAGATCTTTTGCAAATAGGAAGGGGGGCAGGAGATGGAATGAGGTGTGAGAGGGAAAGGAAAGGGGACACAAAAAGAATTAAGGTGTGTCATTTATAGGTACTAACTACCCACAGTGAATGTAACAATTATTTATCACAAATATGTACTAATAAAATTTTTAAAAAACAAGGGTTGGATGAGAAAAATGAAAGCTGGCATTTGCTCCAATTTACCAATACTAATGAGAAAGTTTAGCCGGTTTGCTAGTTACAATTTAAGCATATAAAATGACTATATTTGTATACATTGGTATCACACTGCTATAAAATCAAACTGCTATAAAATTTTCTAAAAGGACACTGTTTACAAAAGCAACAAAATATCAGCCCAGAAATCCTGCTTATTATGATGTGCAAACCCTTTGCAGATTAAATTGTAAAACATCACTCATGCTGGGCATGGTGGTGCACATCTCTAATTCCAACAACCTAGAAGGCTCAGGCAGGCTGGTCACAAGTTTAAGCTCAGCCTCTGCAAATTAGTAACTTAGCAAGACTCTCTCTCAAAATTATAGGTAGATATACAGATATACATAATAGACAGATAGATGATAGATAGAGATAGATGTATAGATGTGAGAGAGACAGACAGACAAACAGACAGAAAGACAGACAAAGAGACAGACACAGACAGTTAGTTGGGGGTGTATCCCAGTGTGAAGGCCCTGGGTTCAATCTCCAGTAGTGCAAAAACACATGGAAATAACATGAAAAAAATCTAAGTATATGGAGAGATATCCTGTTTAGGCAGGACTAAATATCATAGGTATGAACTTCTCAAATTTATTTATACATTGAATGTAATTCCAATCTAATTCTCGAAAGTTTGGTCTCTGTGTGTGTAACTTGAAAAGCTGATACCGAAATTTATGGGAAAAGTAGTGTGCCAAAAATAGCCAAGACAGGAGCTACAGTGATACAACTGGTTTGTGCACAGTACTTATTTAACAAAAATAGCCAAGGCATGACAAAAGAAGTACAAAATGGAGGGACATACCCTACCCCAGGATAAATGTACAAGAATGTCCACAGCACTACTGTTCATAACCCAAAACTAAAAACCGTTTGAATTTATCCATACTGGGATTGATAAATCATGAAATATTCACAAAACATAATAGTACACAATAAGGAGCATAAACAAACTATAAAAACATGTGCTGATAATGTCAATAGGTCACATAAACATAATATTTGGTGATAAGATAATATACATGCACTGTTCAATGACTTTTCACATGGTGATACATGTAACTGTCATAACTTCATTAAGTGATTGTGTGTCTTCTAGAGACAAAGTTCCAGGTAAAAGGTGATTTAGACCTTTCTAGGGTTAACAGCCTGGCCTCTTCAGCTTGGAATGTGAGGCGGACATTGCCTAAGGCAGGAATTGGCAACCACTATGTAACTTTTTTGCACCTGTGACCTGACAAAAATAAATCAATCACTAAAATGTGAGCATCTTTTGCATACTGAGCTCCATAGTTGGCTATGGTGAGGGAAGAGTACAAGTAGCAGTGATCATTTACTGACCATCAGCTATGTGCTATGTTCAGGACTTGATACTGGGGATATGCAGGTTAATAAGACCACAGGACTACCTTCTGATTCAAATAATAGTATTTGCTGAACGTATAGTATGTGCTGGGCACTCTTCTAACCACTTTATATGCTTTAGCTTACCTAACCTTTACAAAACATTATCAGCAACTTCATTTTACAGGTGAGGAAACCAAAGCACTGAAATGTTAAGAGACTTAACTTAGATTAAAGAGATAGGAGATGGCCAACGGGACTCAAACCTAGGCAATATTAGATGCAGAACTTCTGAATCAATGAATCACCCCAAAAACAGTGGGAGATAAGTATTAATCCTGTTTTACAGTTAAGGAAAGTGAGGCTCACAACTAAAGTAAGGATGTATTTATTTTGCACCTTCTATGTATCAGAGGCTATATCAGGTGATTAATGTATATTATCTCTCCTACTTGTAAGACATATTTTCCAGGAATATAAGGGTTTTGGCTCTGGAGGATCTATGTATGCAGAGTGGTTTGCCTGCCGTCAGGTAAACACAACAGGATTAAGAATGGCTGGGTGGTTAGGAGTGGGATGAAATTCTGATTCATCCAGGCTCCTAGCTCTCCAGATGAGTGAGGGAAAATTGGTGGTGAGAAGGATGGAGATCAAGAGGTTGGTTTGTGTCTGTTCTTCTATTTATACGCTGTAACACTATATATATAATATCCTCCATCTTCCTTGACCCTCTAAGCAAATACTGCTCCTCCAACATCCATGAGCCTGGACCTCCTCTAGCATTAGGTGTATGAAAGCTTGGTCAGCTGGTCCTTGAGATGTCTGAATCCCAGAGTTCACAGCTGCTTTATTTCCAGTACCTTCTGAACCATTAGACTATAATTCTTGGGCTGGAAGAAACTTGGTTCACAATTGTCCCCTGTTATCTGAGGGAAATGGTATACTTCAGTTTAAAAAATATATAGATATCTAGATATATCTATATATATCTAGATATATATATATAGCTTTTGTTTGATTCTCCTTTAACCCTTCTCCTTATTAAATTTTTAAAATGAATATGAAATCATCTGGCTGGCCCTGAAAGACTGAATATCTTTTCCCTCAAATCCTCAGAGTAGCAAGAGAGTATAACTGTACCAAGAAGTCAGTAGAGGAGACAGTTTTTCCTAGCCCAGGCAGGTATAGGCTTCTAAGAAGAATCTTGCAAAAAGGGGGAGCAATGCCAAACAGTGACCCGGCACCTGTCCCCCGATGATGCCAGGAACCATCACCTTATTTCACCCAGGCACAATCAGACAAGATCAATTTCCAAACACTTCACAGAGGTAACCAAACTGAAACATTCTAGGTTACCACTGAACAGTTCCACTGAACAGTTGCACTAGAAACCATAAGTTCCAAACACAAAGCGTTCCAAGGAAGCACTAGATACAAAAAGGTAAGTTCCTAGTCAAAGATTCCTGTGATTAAGATGGTCTTTAATTCTCACTCTTTGTCTTCTTCCTTTCCATCTTTGTCTTTTCTTACCTTCCTGATGTTTGCCTCTTGTTATCCTTTAGCTACTTCCTTCAGCTGTTCATCTATCCCAAATTTTAGATTAGAGTGGGGGTTGATGGAGAGCATTCTTTGCTCTTCCACACCCACTCTACCACCACCACCTTGAAGCCCACAGAAGTAAACCCCACTTACAGCCCCTTCGTCGTTGCAGACCGCCGCTGCCACTGCTGTGTGGAATCCAGATCTTCTGCAACCTGGTTTGCGTGAGCTCTCCCATCTCTTGAGACATTTTAGGCGTCACAGCTAACGACACCCTCCCTATAAGGTACCAGGTCTCACTTCCTGTCTTCCTAGCTGTCTCTCCTGTTGCTGTAGCCACAGCAGCAGGTGAAAGGGCTGGGATGCAGGTGCAACGGGTTTCAGAGCCTCTCACAGCCTGTTTCCAGCCTATTCTTCTTTTTCCTCTAGTCCTAGCCTGCCTGTGCTCCTGTATGTACCAGAGGGGGCTTGGATGCCAAGAGTGAGAGGTTGCGCAGAAGTCAGCAGAGGCCTCTGAACTCCAAGGGCTGTGTACATAGGAGATAAGTTGGAGCCCAGCAAGGAAGGCAGCCAGCAAGACAGCCCAGGTCTGGCCAGTCACTTCCTGCCAATGAAGACAGGACTAGTAGGGTATGCAAATAAAAGACCAGAGATCATGTGCTTATGTCCTGTGTGGGGTGGCAAAGCAAAAGTGATGGAGGTAGGCCTCAGCTTTGAAATAACAAATTGGACCCAAGCAGAATATCAAGCTCCAACTCAGAAAGAAACATCCACATAAAAAGTCATCAGAAATACAAGGGTCCCAAGAACAAAAACACAAAGTCCCTAATGCGAAATGCAATGTTTTGTGCTAGCAATTAAAGGCCCAAACTGGAAGTGGAGGGTTCACTGCCTCACTGCTCTCTCCCAGCCCAAATGGTATTGCAACCCTTGTTTTTGCCTGGATTCTGCTTTCCCGACCGCAAAGCTTTTCTACAATGTGCTGCATGGGGCACTGCTCGAGAGATGGGCGCTATGTGATCGTCTTTATACTCTCTTCAGCCAAGGCTAAAAAAATCACTGAACCTGATACTTCGGGAAGGGGAGTAAGTGCAGCCATTGCTGAGGGGAGAAATAGTAAGCACTGCTCACATGGCTGCCAGCTGCCATGAGATGCTCTAGGGATATAGGCATCATGATCTGATCCAAAACTTGGCCCAAGTTCTTCATGCCATGCTGTTGGAATGGAGACATTAAAAGGTAGAGGCTGCAGCAGGGATAGTGTGCGGAGCAAACAGCAATAGGCTATAAGGGTGAACAGTCCACAGCAGTCCATCGGCCAGAGCAAGCCCTCCCAGATGTTACCCCTAAACTACCCCCATTTTCCCTGCCTCCTACTCCTGGTTATTTTGAGGTTTTTATCTGTAGAACTCATGCTTGCCTGGAAGATATCCAAGTGTGTTCTTACTCCATTCTTTTGCAATCTTCCCACCCCCTGATAAACCTCCACTGATTGGCTATTAGGAAGAGCAGCTTTCTTCCACTCAGTGAGGCTGCAAAAGGGCACTCTCTTGGGGATAGAAATCTCCAATCCCTGCCATCAAATGCTCTTAGCTCCATTTTGCCTTTTCAGATAAATACATTCCCACAGCTTTAGTCTACACAAGGGTTAGATTCCCTCCAGTTGCTGTGTATAAATTATATTAGATTTTTAAAATTAGAGTCCACATAGCTAAACAAATCCAGTGAGGCAGTGGATCACAGTGGTTAAGAGCAATAGGTTCTGGAGACACACTGACCAAGTAGAATCCCAGTTCTGCCCATTGGTGGTCAATAGATTGAACTTTTCAGTGCCCTATTTTTTAATTTGGAACATGGGAATGATAAGAGTACCTACCCCTTTAGGGTTGTTGAAGAGTTTATGTATTAACACATGTAAAGCAGCCTGAAAAATGCTAAATATCTATTATCTAACATTGTTATTTCCTTTTTAAAATAAATGATCAGTCACCCCTTTCAGTAATCAGTAACCCCTTTTGGCAAAGAAAACATACAATATTATGACAACGTGTTAACATTTACAATGTAAAGAGCTCTTGAGAATCAATTAAAAAGATGAATTCACTTTTACTTTCCTGCTTTTATGTGAAGACTTTTGGAAAGTTGAGAAGCCCCCTGTATATCATTATACTCCATCTTCTTAGGTAAGAAATTGAGGCCTAGAGAAGGGAAACACTTTTCTAAGGTCACACAGTAAAGAAGTGGCCAAGTCACGAACAGAACACTGGCAATCCAAGTACTTCCAGTCCATGGCTTTTCTTTGGTTAACTGATGAAGCTAGCTTGATTTAAGAACATGGTCTTTTACATTATGTTAAACGAACTAAGTCAACCACAGAAAGGTAAATATAGCATGTTTTCATTTATATGAGGAAGCTAAAAGAGTTGATTTTAAGAAGCTGAGAGTAGAACAGTGGTTACCAGAAGTTGGGAAGGAGAGGGGAGAGAAAGAGAATGGTTAACGGGTACAGAATGCAACTGGATTGGAGGGATAATTTCTAATGTTCTATAGCATCGTAGTGAAACTATGGTTGACAACAATTGATTGTAGATTTCAAAATAGCTAGTAGAGAGGATTTTGAATGTTTCCAAAGAAATGATAAATGCTTGAGGTGACACATATGCCAGTTACCCTGATCTAATCACTGCACATTGTACACATGTACTGAAATATCCTATGGTATCACATGTGTCCATTCAAAGTTAAATTTTTTAAATGTAGTTTTCCAGATTAGCTATGAACTTGTAGAGTTACAGAATCATAGTTTGGAAGAGATACAACTCCCTTAATTCTAATAAATCTCCTAACTGGTATAATTTCATTAATGCTAATAATCTTACTGATGATGTTTTCTTGTATGAATTTCATTGCTAACAAAGCAACAACATCTCCCTTATCCTACTTGTTCCTTATAAACATACTCATTATAAACTGAGGTCTGGGGCGGGAAAGTTGCTTGTCAAAGGTAATCTATAGCCAGTCACATGAACTTGTGTCTTATGTTTACAATTTTATCCTCATGATCCTGCCAAGAGGCAAGATGATAATTTTAGTAGCAAGAAATCTGAGATAGGCAGCTAGCAGGCTTTTAACAAGGTCTGAAAGCGTAGACCTGGGGTCTAGGCTTGAAAAACCAATTTAAACTATGTTGCAGTATGAAATTGTACACTGCTGTTACCAATTCTGATCGCAGAAGCAGAAAAACAAAACACAAGCTCGATGGAAAGGCCTCAGCCTAGCATTCAAGCCTCGTAAATCAAGCCGCGACCTGCCTGTCCAACCATGTCTCTCTTTACACTCTTATGTTTAAACTGCAGGGGCTGACTTGCCCTCAGAACATACCACATGCTTTCCTACCTCTGGGCTTTTGCTCAGCCTGCAATGCTTTCTCTTTCCTTCCATTCTCAATGAAATCTGACTCACTCATCAAGTCCTGGTTTAACATTCACATCCTTTGGCAAGTCGCCTCTGTATCTTCAGGAGAGGCTTTGTCTTCAGTTATCATATCACCCATGTATCTCTATTTATCTCAGCAAGTATTCTCCAGGGTTTCCTTGTCTGCTTCCCCACTAGACTGTGAGTCCCTTGAGAATGGGGATAGGGTCCTGGGGATCTGCGTTTCCAGTGTTTGGCTCGGGCACTGGCACAGAGAAAACATTTGCTTAGTGAGCATTTGTACGGCCTACATCTCTCTGCCCAAATGAGAGAAACATGCGGACAAGTAATCTCAGTTCAGCAAGATAGAGAGAGCTGTGCAGGAGAGTAGATGGAGGACCTGACTTGGTCTAAGGTAGAAGGTGGTATCTAGAAGGGGTTCTCAACTTTGAAAGGGGAAGAACAGAATAAATAGAAGAATGAAATCTTCCCTGAGAAGGTTCAGTGAATTAGTTGCAGAGACGGGGTTCACTTAGTAACAGATTCTCATTCAGGACTAAGAGCTGAGCCATTATTTCTAAAACTGGGCTATTTCTAGTGAAGAAAAGTATATAGTGTGCCTTCCTAAGACATGCAGATCCTGATACCCGTTGAGTATGGGGTTTGGGGGAGGAATCCCATTTAAAGCATCAAAACAGCACTGATGAGCAATCAAATTACAAATGGGGTTACCTTATTGGTAATCCTTGAAGTGTGTGGGTACGGATGCATTTGTAGAGGATTAGAGTGCCGAGGGGAGGTTAGGCCATGCTCAAAGGTTAGATGCATGCATGACCATATATCAGGCCTTGCCTGGCAGCAGCTCAGGATCCACTTCTTTCTGACCCACTGCCCCAGCCGACCATCCCCCTCTTTTCAGCCTCATGCCTGTGCCCCAAAACTCATTGCATCCTATTGCTAGGAGTGGCTCTCCACAAACCACAGTCACTCAAGGAGAAGAGCAAGCAGAGGGTTGTGGGTGGTATTGCCTGTGCACGCTATAAGAAAAGCAGGTCCGCTAATCTCAGACAGAGCATTGAAGTCCTAAAATATCTTCAAACAACTCTGCAACCTGTCTTCCAACCCCTCTTGATTTTCAGGCAGCCTTCTGAGGAAAGGAGCCTCGGGACTTTAATTTCCATTTTACTGAGGAGGCTACTGACAGAAACTAGAGAGCTTGTTCAATGTGTCATAAAAATCTACCCTACTCTGTACACCAGAAAGAAGGTAAGAGATATAATCTCTATCCCACATTTCATTCACAACTAGACTTCACAGATAAACTGGAGAGACTTCAAAGGTGCTAAGGAATTTCCCATTAGGTCAATGTCCTAAAAATTCAAATCAAAATATATAAATATACACACAGATTAGCTATAGATACGTTTTCCTATATCCTTTAATGCATACCTCCACTAACAGTGTATGCAAAGAAAACTTTTCAGAAAGCATGAAGAATGGATTTGTGTAACTCCTATTTTTTCCTTATTTCTCACATACCTGTTCTCCTAGAGATTTTTTCTTCCATTGCCAATTATCCGACACTCAGCTCTCTTGCATTTATAGACCTCCAAAGCAAGTCCAGTGGGTGGCATCAAAGAGGGAACCTGGAGAAGTTCGTTGGCTTCTGGGAAGGCTGAGGAAGCACCCTTGTTAAGGGGTGTTTGTGTACTCTGTTGAAATATCAGCTGTTGTAATTGCCAAAGAAGTTCCTGAGCCACTCGGAGCCTTTTCTCTTCAGTCCAACCATGTGTTCACCTTGCCCCAAAGGTCAGAACTAATATTAACAAGCAATGGCAGAATGGAGAAATTAAAACCAGCTATTGAGACAAGCAAGATTTAGATTTTCTTGCAGCTGAATTTCAGACAGGTCTTCAGTGTAAATGGGCACAATCCCTTACTGGAAAGCAATCTGGCAATATGAAGCAAGAGCAATAAAAATGTTCATTTCCTTTGTCCTAGTTATCCCACTCCTGGGATTCAATCCGAGTCAGTAACTCCCAAATCATGAAAAATAGCTCAAGGCACAAAATTCTTTTTTTAATTACAGAGCTATTTTCTGATGGCAACAACAAGGAGGTGACCTTTAAGTCCTCTGGGAGAAAAGCAGCTCGTGTGTGTGTGCGTGTGCGTGTGCGTGTGTGTGTTTGTAGCCATCAAGGATAATGGCTGTAAGGCTGTGAAGTTCTGGGGAAAAATAAATATGCTGAGATTCTAAATGAGAATCTTAAGGACACTGGACATGTGTTATTATTATTCGATTTTTGTGCTCTCAATACAACCCATGAACCTGTTGCTTTTGCTCTGTTTATCTAATATTTCTTCCCTCCTAACACTTACTGTGTCCAGCATTAGGAAAGAGAACCAACGAGATGAATCAGCTATGGTCCTTACTCTCAAGTTGGTGGCAATCTAATGGCAACAGAAACAGAAATCAGCCAGGCGTCATGGGGTACACCTATAATCCCCACACTTGGGAGGATGAGGCAGGAGGATCGCTATGAATTCGAGGCCAGCCTGGACTACATAGTGAATTCAAGGCTGACCTGGATTACATAGCAAGTCCCTGTCTCAAAACAAACAACAACAAAACAATCAATCAATGGTAACTGTGTATTGTTGTCACTGCTGTGACAGAATGAATCATAAGGTATCGTGGGGGGCAAGAGTGAAAGACTTAAATAGATCAGAGTTGTGTGATCAATAAAATCTTAGAAAAATAAGCATTCAGCTGACTAAGATGGGTTTGAATCCTGGCTCCATCACATCTGTGAAACTGAGGCGAAATCACTCAACCTCTCTTACTTAGTTTCAATGCCCCTTACTCGGCTGTCCTGATGAAATGAGATCATGTAAACAGAAAAGCTATGGATGCATCAGAAAACAGTCATGCTCTGCAGTTTAAATTTTTCTGGACCTCAATTTTACTTATCTGAGAAATGGAGCCAAGAAAATATACATGTGTCTGGCACATCCTTCTAGATGTGAGGTCCAAGACAAATGTAGCTACCAGGTAGATTTGAGAGTCTCTCCCTGCTCCAATACAGCCAAAAGCCATCCTCATAAGTCTTATCCCAGTACAGCGGTTCTTACTGCTCTGTTCTCCAACTGCTAAGTTCGCTAAATTTGCTTCGCCCCTACTGCGGCGAGCACGCTGCGCCAGAAATTCCTGGGGCGCAGGCGTCTCAATTTTAGGCGTATTTAGATGGGCGGTCTGCACGCCGCGGGAGGGATTTCCGCTGCAGCGCGGTTCCACCGTGTTCCGCAGCCTAACAAGTGACGAAATCCTGCTTATAAGTAACCAGAAGCACCAAGAATACTTTTCAACGGAAAAGAAATAGAATACAATTAGACTCAGGTGGTCCGGCCAGTTCGCGTTCAGAGGAGGAAGAGCCCAACCGAAGAAACTTGTTGTCGCCATTCATTCTTCCTTCACTTCCGCTCTACCCCTTCAGCGTTCACCTAGTTCTGCCTTCCGCAAATAACAACGCAGTGGCTCTAAGTCCCGCCCCGCGTACGTCAAGTCCTTCCGTGGCACGCAAGAGAACGCCTGCGCAAACGCGCGCGGGAGGCCGCGTTTAGCCAATTTCTGAAGACAAGTGGTGTTTTCCCGGTCAGGGGCCTTCTGGTTTGCTGAGATGTTGCGCGTGGTGAGCTGGAATATCAATGGAATCCGGAGTCCTCTGCAGGGGGCGGTATGCCCGGAATCCAGCAACTGTGCCAACGTGACCGTGGAACGTACTTTGGAGGAATTGGGCGCTGATATCGTCTGTCTCCAGGAAACCAAAGTGACCAGTGAGTGTTCAAAAATCCAGGATCCCTATCATGTGATCTTTTTCCGCACCAACTTTTGTCTTTTGCTCCAGCTCATTTTGCTTTCCCATTTCCCTGTAACTTAAGAGTTCTGCCCTTAGAACCCCAAATCCCGATCTCTTCCCTCTTCAACTCTTTTCGCCACCCCGCTAGGTTCTCTAATCCTATTCCATCTCCTGTCCTGGGCAGAATTTTAATTGCCTCCTTCTTGAAACTCGCATATCCACTCAGATTCCCATTCATTCTACCGTCCCAGCTCAGTCCCTTGAATTTCCTCCCTCTCTGTCTCTAGCCCCAGCTCAGATCCTCTAATTACCACCGCATCTTTGCCTCAGCTCAGGCTCTTACTTGCTTCCATCTAAGATCACCAGTTTCCCTTACCTACCCCCACCTCTCTTAGTTCAGACACCCCTAATTCCCACTTCATCTCTCACTGCAAGCTTACACCACCTGACCACCTGATTTGCCCTCTCCTACCGGATCTCACACCCCCTCATTTCTTCTAATTTCTGTTTCCCTCATCCCCAGTTCAGATCCTCTGTCCAGTTCCCTCACTCTCACTTCTTAGCCGCAGTTCGGATGACCAGTTTGCTGTCCCATATTCCCATATTCCTGTTTCCCGTCTCTCTCTCCTGTCACCTAGACCCCCAAGATTAGCTCTGATTCTTCCTCCCTAATTTTGCATCTGCCACTCCATAGACTTTTTACTTCCCCACCTTCTAATTTTGGTATCAATTCCTTCACTTTTCCACCATTCTAGCTCCTCTAATCATAGATACCTGTACCTAATTTTCCCTCCTACCGCTGGCTCTGATGTGTACTAGTAATTAGCCTACAACTTAATAATTCCAGGTCTTTCTGTGTCCTGCGTCCTAGTGTAACCTTTTAAATTAATATTATGCTTTTTCCCCAGGGGATGTGCTGACAGAGCCCCTGGCTATTGTTGAGGGATATAACTCCTATTTCAGCTACAGCCGCAGCCGTAGTGGCTATTCTGGTAAGTGGGGTTTTGTAGGGGACTTAAAATTAGTTTTAGTGATGGAGGGAGGTGTAGGGAAAGCTTTTCTATTTATTATTTGATGAGAAGATCATAACTTTGGACTTTTAGTCCACACAGCGAAAGCCCTATAAAATTAAGTTACATGAAGTATGGTTTTTGTTTTTGTTTTTTTGTTTGTTTGTTTTTCATTTTTCTTCCAGTACCAGGAATCAAACTCACGACGTTGCGCTTACCAGGCAGGCACTTTGCCGCTGAGCTAAATCCCAAGCCCTGAAGTATGGTTTTTAATGTACAAAATTTACCTATTGTGTCTTGGAAGTACAGTAGTGTGTGGTGGTTAATTTTGTGAGCTCTAGAGCCAGTGAGCCAGGGTTCAAATCATGGCACACTAGCTGTGTGCCCTGTAGCAAGTTACTTTGTCTCTTTGTGCCTCTAGTTTCCCAGTGAGAGAATGACGATACTCTCTACCTCCTAGGGCTATTAAAAGGATTAAATTTATTAATCCATGTAATAACAATAGCTATTACTGTATGAGCATTTACCACGTATCCATGTAAAACACATGGAATATTAGGTGTTAATACTATTTTGTGGCAAGGTAAGCATCAGGTTGCTCCAGACTCTAGGGAGCCATCTGTGGCCCTTGGGAGAGTTGTCAATACATAAAATAAAGAGCCCCATTTTGTAAAGATGATCAGGCAACTTGTGTGGGGATAATTGGAGTGCATAGTCTGTATAACCCGCTGTTCACAGCCAGTCCTGTTCAGAGTACTCTCTCTGTCCCCAGGTGTAGCCACCTTCTGTAAGGACAGCGCTACCCCAGTGGCTGCTGAAGAAGGCTTGAGTGGCCTGTTTGCCACCCAGAATGGGAACGTGGGTTGCTATGGAAACATGGATGAGTTCACCCAGGAGGAGCTCCGGGCTTTGGATAGTGAAGGCCGGGCCCTCCTTACACAGCACAAGATCCGGTAATAGCCCATATCCCGCTACCGCTGAGCATTGCTGGTTCTACTCGTAGTGTAGAAATTCTAAGATTTGCCTTATAAATAAGGATTCACTATAAAGTTCCTGGGACTCTAGTCCTCGCTAGGCTGCTTACTGTGTGACCCTGACAAGTCACGTTCCTGTCTGAGCCTTGAGTTTCCACCTCTACCTTGGGGGCCTGGCCTAATGATTTATCTCTTATTGCCACGGATACCTTAAAAGTAACTTAACCAGTGCCAAACTCATTGCCCCAAGTTGCTCTTTCTGGATGAGCCATTTTCATGAATGGCAGCATTATCACCTGGTTTGCCTGAGTGTCGTCCTACATGACCCTTTCCCTGTCTGACCTGTAGTCTTTCCCTGAGTCCTCTGTGTGTCTGCTCATAAATGTCCATCCAACTCCTTTTCTATCCTGTAGAAAGTTATTAAGTGGAAGCCACATGGTGTAGGTACAGTAAGGGAGGCTTCAAATTGACTCCTTTGGGGGATTTATTCTCCATAGAACGTGGGAAGGGAAGGAGAGGACCTTGACCCTAATCAATGTGTACTGCCCCCGTGTGGACCCTGAGAAGCCTGAACGACTGACCTTCAAGATGCGCTTCTGTCGCTTGCTGCAGATCCGAGCAGAAGCCCTTCTGGCGGCTGGCAGGTACGGCAAGTTGAGCAGCAAGCATCCTTGAGTTTGTCCTGGGATGCCCAGCCCTGTGTTCACATTTCATTGGAAGACATATGGATTCTTTGAGTTCCTGCACAGTGCAATTGCAGACACTGCTATGCCTACTTAATAGACCTTGCTGTCTTAAGAGCTGTGAGAGTAAGACAGAGTGAAACAAAAACAGGTTTTGTGCTCTAAGCACCTAACCTGGCTACTCCTTTATCTTACTGACCCACAAGGCTAGCCCTGCCTCTGTTTTTTGTCAAATAAGTGTGTGAATCTTTACTTCGCAGTGTAGTTTAAAGTATTAAGTGAGATGAGGATGGTGGAGTACTTGTGCATAAGTGAAAGTTTTGTTTCAGAAAGGAATAAGGAAGTAAGGGTAGGTTAAAGAACTCAGGTACTTCCCAGAGAAAGTAAGTAGTACCTTGAGGCCAGTTTTGAAGAACAAGAAAGATGGCGTTAGGTAGAGATCACTGAGGTATCATGTCAAACAGGGAACAGTATCACATTTAGAGCTCAGACTTTGGTTGATCAGGTGTGAAAGACGTTTCGGTTGTAGCAGAATGGGAGATGTGGGCGGTGAAGAGCAGAGTGGCTGTTGGCTAAAGCTTCAGTGTTGGGTGTTGGCAGTCTAAGCCCTTGAACCTGAGAAAAAGTATATGGTGCAGCACTGTTTCTTCCTTTTTTGAAGATCTGCTTGATGATCCCAAGTTGTATTTTTCAGCCACGTGATCATTCTGGGTGACCTGAATACAGCCCACCGCCGCATTGACCACTGTGATGCAGGCAACCAGGTAAGGCTTCCTCTGACCCCAGGCTTCAGTCCTAATAACTGTGGTTCTGTGAACCTATCCAACTCAATGCTTGATTTTTTGATTTTTTTGTAGCTTCCTTTATGAAATAGTAGAGCTTAGTTTGAAATACTGTTCTTTCTTTGTTTAATTGACACATAATACATATTTATTGGGTACAATGTGGTACTTTGATACTTGCATATGGCATATAATGATCAACTGAGGTAATTAGTATAGCTGTCGCTTCAAGCATTTACTGTTTGTGTGGAAACTTTCAGAATCCTGGCTACCTTTTTTCCCCTCTGTGTGGGGTATTGAACCTAGGGCCTTTCACATGTTAGGAAAGCCCTCTACTACTAAGATAAATATCCAGTCGCCCTGCTACCTATTTTGAAATATACAAAAATGTATTTCTAATTATATTCACCCTACTGTACTATAAAACTTTTGAACTTTATTCTATCAAACTCCATTTTTGGATCTTTTAATCAACCCTTCCTATCCCTTTTTCCTGCTACCTTTCCCAGCATCTGGAAACCCTTATTGTATTCTCTACTTCTATGGGACAAACTTTTTTATCTTCTACATAAGTGAGATCATAAAGGTTTTTTTTATTTTTGTGCTTAGTTTATTTTCATTTAACATCATGACTTCCAGTTCTATCCATTTTGCTGCAAATGATAGAATTTTGTTTCTTAATTGGACATTTTTGATCCCCTTCTCCCTCACCTGCTTCTCTCCCTTCCCTGCAGAGAGCCCTTTCTCCATCTTCAAAAGTCTACCTTCTTGTTTTCCTATCATTCCTCCTTTAGCTTACACCTTATTTATTTATTTATTTATTTTTGGGAATCAGAAATCGAACTCAGGACCTGTGCTTGCCAGGCAAGCACTTGTGCTGCTGAGCTACATCCCGAGCCCTATGTTACACTTTAAATTATTATAGTTTGTGTTTCCCATATAAGAGAAGCCATACAATGTGGAACCATATATATATATATATATATATATGTATAATTTTTGGTAATAGGGCTATTTTCGTAAGAATGGTCTGCGAATCCATGAAGAAGGGAGGTCTATCCACTTTCTAATGTCGTCTTCTATCTCTTTCTTAAGAATACTATAGTTCTTGTTAAAGACCTCTTTTACCTTATTTAGGTTGATTCCTAGGAATTTAACTTTTTGATACTATGGTGAAAGGGATTTTTTTCCTGATTTCTTTTTTAGTAGGTTCATTAATAGTGTACAAGAATGCTGTTGGTGTTTATCTGTTGGTTTTGTACTCCTGAGTTGTTTTTTTTTTTTTTTTTTTTGTGCCAAGAATTGAACTCCTGAGTTCTAATTCCAAACAACTCTTTTTTCATCTGCAATGCTAGGGATTGAGCTCAGGACCTTTGTATTGAGCTACATCACTAACCTTTTTTTTTTTTTTTTTTGGTACTGGGAATCAAACTTAGGACCCTACGCTTTCTAGGCAAGTGCTTGTACCACTGAGCTACATCCCTGTCCCTGTGTGTTGGTTTTGTTTCTTGCCACTTTGCTCAATTTGTTTGTTAGCTCTATGAATCTGGTGGAATCTCTTGGTTCTCTGCATGAAGGATCATCATCTACAAATAAAAATAGTCTGAATTCTTCCTTTCCCATTCATATTCCTTTTATTTCTTTCCTTTGTTTGATTGCTCTGGCTAAACTTTTGAGTACTATGTTGAACAGGAGGGGTGAGAGTGGACACCTTTGTCCCTTTCCCGATTTTAGGAGGAATGCTTTCAGTTGTTTCCCATTTAGTATGAAATCGGCTGTATGTTTGTCATAAATGGCTTTGAGATAAAATCCTTCTATACCTTTTTTCGTCAGGGTTTTATTTTTTTTATCATGAGTGGGTATTGGATGATGTCAAAGGCTTTTTGTTCATCTATTAAGATATTTATGTCATTTTTATCCTTCTGTTTATGTTGTGTATTGCATTTATTGATTTACATACTTTGTGGCATCCTTGCATCCCTGTGAAGTTGACTTGTGTATGATATATGGTCTTTTTTAATGATTTGTTGCATTTCTTTTGCAAGTACCTTGTTGAGGAGTTTTGCATCTGTTCTTAAAGATACCGGCCTGTCGTGTTCTTTTGGTATCAGGGTAATACTGGTTTCAAGGAATTAGTTTAACAGTGTTGCTTCCCTTTCAATTTTATGGAAGAATTTGAGAAATATTGATGTCTTCTCTGAAGTTCTGGTACAATTCATTGGTGAATCTATTTCAATGGTGTTCTTTGGATTTTCTTAGTTGATAGAGTTTATTACTACTTCTGTTTTGCTTCCTATTATTGGTCTGTTCAGAGTTTTATATCTTTTAGGTTTAATTTTGTTAAGCCATATGTGTCTAGGCCCTTATCCATTTCTTCTAGATTCTCTAATTTATTTTGGAATGTTAGTTTTCAAAATAGTTTCTTATTCTCTGGATTTTAATGATATCCTTTGTGATTTCACTGTTTTCATTTCTAATAGCACTGGTAAGTGTCTTTTCTTCCCTTCTTTTGATAAGTTTGCCTAAGTCTTTGTCTATTTTGTTTATCCATTCAAAGAACCAACTTCTGTGATTCATTGATCCTTTGTATTTTTTAGTCTTAATTTAATAAATTTCCACCCTGATCTTTTTAATTTTCTTTCGATTAGTTTTGAATTTGGATTGCTGTTGTTTTTCTAGGCTCTTGAGATGCATCATTATGGTATTTATTTGCAGTTGTTCTATTTTCTGATAATAGGTAAAAACTTCTCTTGTGGTACTGTGTTTTCATTTTATCCCACAGGTTTTGGTATGTTGTACTGCCATTGTCGTTTGATTCTAGGAACTGTTTAGTTTCTTCTCTGATTTATTCTGTGACCCATTGATTATTTTAAAATGTATTATTTAATCTCCATGAGTTTGCCTAATGTTTTTATTTTCTGTTGCTGTTGATCTCTAGTTTCATTCCTTTGTGGTCTGATGGTGTGCAGATTTGAATTCTTTCGTATTTACTTAAGTGTGCTTTGTGACCTAAGATATAGCCTACTTTGGAGAAAGTTCTGTGGGCTGCTAAGAAGAATTTGTGTTCTGTTAGCGTTGGAGGAAATACTGACCTGTTAAGTCTATTTGTTCAGTGATATGGTTCATTCTTTCTTTGTTCTGTTTTTGTTTGGTTTGCATGTCTATTTGTGAGAGTAGCGTTTTGAAGATCCCCCAGCATGATTGTTTTGGTGTCTACCTGTCCTTTATGTCAAGTATTTTTTTTATGATATTGAGTACACCAACAGTTGATGCGTATATATTTGCAATTGTTGTTTCCTGTTGGATTGTTCCTTTCAGCAGTATATAGTGATATTCTTTGTCTCTTCTGATCAGCTGTGGATTGAAGTTCATTTTGTCTGAAAACAGGATAGCCTCTCCTGCTTGCTTTTAGTTCCCTGTTGCTTGGAATAATTTAACATCCTTTCACTTTCAGTCATATGTTTATTTGTGGATGAGGTGTGTTTTGGAGACAACCAATTGGCCTTCATTTTGTTTTGTTTTGTTGCCTTTCCCTTTTTGAGACAGGGTTTCATTTAGCTAGTTCAGGCTGGCCTTAAACTCACTTCGTAGCCCAGGCTGGTCTCGAACTCACAGAGATCCTCCTGCTTCAGCCTCCTGAGTGCTGGGGTTATAGGTGTGTGCCACCACACCCAGCTCTGGCTTTTGTTTTTTGATCCAAGCTGCCAGTGTTTGTCTTTTGACTGGGGAGTTAAGACCATTTACATTGGATATTATTACTAATAGGTATTTACTGATTCTTGTCTTGGCATTTTTTTCCAGTGCTAATTCTTTTCTATTTTCATGTTGTTTAAATACTCTCTCAGTTAGATGAATTGTTTACTTTGTGATCTTTGTTGATCTTAGACTTGCTGTCTGTATTTCAAATTCCCTTGAACATGTTCTGCAATGCTTATTTAGTGGTCATGAATTTCTTGAGGTTCTTCTTGTCGTGAAAGATTTTTATTTTATTGTTATTTGGGGGGTGATTGAGACACAGTCTTGCTATGTGGTTCAGGCTTGCCTTGAACTCATTATGTAGCCCAGGCTGACCTTGAACTCATGGCAAGGCTCCTGCCTCAGCCTCCCTAGTATTGGCATTACAGGCATACACCACCATGCTCAACTCTCCATTAATTTTGAAAGATAAATTTACAGTATTATTAATGTGGATGGACAGTTGTTTTCTTTGAGGCCTTGAAAAACTTTACTCTAAGCTCTCCTGGCCTTTGAGAGTTTTGTTGAGAAGTCTGCACTTATTCTCATAGGCTTGCCTTGTAAGTAACCTGACACTTTTCTTTATTGGCTTTCAGTAGTCTCTCTTTGTCCCTCATTTCTTTGGAGTTTGACTGTGATGTGTCCTAGTGAAGTTCTTTTCTCATTATATCTATTTGGGGTTCTAAATGCCTCATTTTGTAGATCTCTACTTCAATCTCTATATTTGTGAAGTTTTCTGCTATGATTTCAGTGAATAAAATTTTATGCCTTTTATGCCTTCACACCTATAATTCTTAGGTTTGTTATCTTAGAGTCACCTGGAACCCTGTGAATCAACCTGTTGCGATTTCTGGTTGTTTTTGGAGTATCACGGAGAGGTGATCTTCTTGTCCTCAAGTCATGGCATTCTATCCTGATTAATCCTGTCTACTGACATAAATTTCAATTGTGTTTTCCACTTCTAGGATTTCTACTTGATTCCTTTTTATAACCTCAAATTCTTTATATGGAAGAAGTCATTCATGTACTAAAGTAGTCATTTATAGTCTCTCCAGACATTTTAAATATTTGGTTTCTGAGTTCTTTGTCTGAAACTTCTTCTATTCCGTACCTGTGAGATCAACTTTTGGGGAGCTACGAGTTTTATGAGGTATTTTATTGCCTTGTTTTCTCATGATTCTTGCGTTTTTGTGTGGAATGTTGTAGATCAGTTAGGCTACAAAGCACTTCCACTATGGTAGAAGTTTCTTTGGTAATGCATTTTTCTCTGTGATATGCCTTTGGCTTTGGGTGTAATTCAGTGTGCAGTCATGTACTCAATTTATTAAATGCACAAAGAATGTTCCGTAGCACTGAGATGCAAGGAGAGAAAAACTACTGCTAAAATGAACATTCAAAGAACCAGTCATGAGTCAATAGATAATTTAGAGCTTGTTTAACAATTTTCTACTCTTTCAGTAACCCAGGAATACAAAGAACTAGTAGTGGTAGAGAAGGGGCTGGGAAATAGAAGAACAGAAGAAAAACAGATTTAAAAAGTAAATAAAAGTAGAAAATTGAGAAAAACAGGAGACTAGAAAGAAAATAAATCAGACCAAAAAAAGAAAGTATTTTTTGATACTATTTTTATGCCTGAAAAGAGGAGAGATAGAGGGAGTTTGAGAGGGAGCAAACAGAAAGAAGTAAAGGGAAAGATTTGTAAGTACAAAGTAGGACAGTCCTTACGGAGATTGTATACGATTTGTAAACTAGCAGAAACCCTATGTTAGAAGACCTAAACAATAGCCTTTGGTGAGACAGAACCTGATAGGTCAGTGTAAGACACTGTCTAAAAAAATCATGTTTAGCATACAGTTGCTCATAAACGCATGCCCGTCACCTATGCTTTAAAACAGAAAAATAAGCAGAATGAAGTTTTTATATAGAAGAAAACAGGACGATGGAGAGACTTGTGAGAGGGGAGGTAAGGAAAGAATTAGGGGAAGAACTTTTTTAAGTACGTAGTGAATGAGGATATATGGAGATTAAGTCCAATTAATGACCTAATAATTTTATAAACTATATATAACAGTCTTTGCTAAGGGGCAACTTTTTTTTTTTTTTTATTTTAAGGATAAAAGGAGGGAAACATTAACAGACATACAACATTTTACAACATATCACAAGCACAATACAGACAATACAGAGTTACAAACAAAGTGGTAGGGAATTAACAATGGTGGTTGTATTACATATTGATATCTTCAAAGTGGCTTCTCATGAAAACAGATATAGACATGCAATACTGGTCAACCAAAGACTCATTGACAGTTTCTTTCAGCATAGAAACAGCAGATAGAAGAACAACCATGTTATCTATCCTGTATATACATACATACAAAATTTTTCCTTCTTTCCCTTCTCTTTTCCCACATCCCAGAAGCCCTTTACTCTTCGGTGGTTTCCTATCATTTCACAGTGTCTATCATACCTCCGAGTTTAAATTAACTCTTTCAAGTTTTACACTAGTGACACAATGCGGTGCTTGCACATGTATGTTTGATTTATTTCACTTATGAGTATGGTCTCTAGTTGTGACCATTTAAATATAAAGGTCTCGAGTTTATCTTTCTTTACAGCTGAGTAATATTCCATTATATAAAAGTACCATAATTTTCTTATCCAATCCTCGGTGGATGGACATTTGGGTTGCTTCCACATTTTAGCAATTACAAATTGTGCTGCTATGAACATAGGTGCACATATATCACTGTGATATGATGTTTTTAGATCTTCTGGGAAAATACCCAGCAGGGGGATAGCTGGGTTGAATGGGACCTCTAAACCTAGTTTTCAGAGGAATCTCCAAACTGATTTCCACAGTGGTTTCACCAGTCTGCATTCCCACCAGCAGTGGAGAAGGGTTCCTATTTCTCCACAGCCTCGCCAGCATTTGTTATTGGTTGATTTCTTAATGCTAGCCATTCTTACTGGGGTAAGGTGGAATCTTAGTGTTGTTTTAATTTGCATTTCTCAAATGACTAATGATGTTGAACATTTTCTCATATATTTATTTGCCGTTTGTATCTCCTTGTCTGAGAAATGTGTGTTCATCTCAGCTGCCCATTTTTGGATTGGGTCTTTGAATTTGGAGGGGCTGAAATTTTTTAATTCTTTATATGTTCTAGATAGAAGCCCTTTGTCTGAGGGACAATCAGCTAAAATTTTTTCCAAGTTTGTGGGTTTTCTTTTGACTCTGCTGGTGATTTCTTTAGATGTGCAGAAACTTTTCAGTAGGATGAGATCCCAGTTGTTGATTCTTTCAAGTGTTTCACGTGCAATTTGGTTTTTATTCATGAACTCTCTGCCTACCCCTATGTCTTCAAGGTTTTTACCTACTTTCTCTTCCAATAGATTTAGTGTTTCTGGTTTAATATTGAGATCTGTGAACCATTTTGACTTGAGTTTGGTGCATGGTGATAGGCTTGGGTCTATTTTCAGTTTTTGGCAGGTATTGAGCCAATTTTTCCAGCACCATTTATTAAAGAGGCTATCATTCTTCCATTGAGTTTGATTGGCCGCTAAGGGGCAACTTAATGTGAGATGGTAAGATCTACAGTATTTAGATTAATCTTAATGTATTAAAGAGAAAAGTAGAGAAAATTAAAGAAAAAATAAAAATATCAGTGAGAGGAGCCAATAGATAGGAGAAGGTGTAATGGCAAAGATAAGAAAGGTGAGGAAAAGATGAGATGGTAGCTAGAGGGTAAGAGAAGAGACAGGGAGAGTGCATTCAGTTGTTAAAGTAACAGTGAAGTAAGGTTAGGTAACAGCAAGAAACAGCTTTTGAATTGAGCATATGTGACCTACCTGCATGAAATGTTTTATATGCAACAATAGAAAATTGATACACATAGCTATAACTATTTATGTACACATACAAAGTCCTACCACTCAAAAAAAAATCAAACAAGAAAGAAAGAACATACAAAAAACCCACAGAACAAAAACATGGAAAGGGTACCATGTTCTGGAGCCTCTGGTGTTCGTCCCACTGACAGGTAACAACCTCAGGTTCCTGGGTTCCAACCTCACGTTCCAGGTTTCTGCCACAGGCTCTACTATTTGCTCTGCCAGGTTTGCCTGTCTCAGTCTTCTACACTCTCTATTTGCAACTGCTACGCTGGGCTTCTTCCCTCGGGGTATTTGAACTTTTCCCAAGATGATGTATTCACTGCACCCGGACTGTAAATAGTGGCAAAATCAAGAAGCAGTCCTTATTCTAAATACTTCTGCTACTGGATTTCATTTGATGGGCCTCTTCAAGATCCCTTCCCATGGCTGAGTTTTTGTTCAACACCTGTATCTAAGTACGTACAGACTTTGGTGAGTCTCTTCTGAGTGTTGCTGCTTCTAGCCTACTATCTTGGCTGTTATGAATAATGCTGTGATAATCATGGGAGTGCAGTTGTCTCTGATACAGTGATTTCATTTCCTTTGGATAAATTCCTAGAAGTGGGTTTAAACTTTTGGAGGAAAAACCATAACATTTTCCAAAGTGACATACTAATGTACATTTCCACCAACAGTTATTTGAGAGTTCCCCTTTCTGTGCATCTTTGCCAGTGTTTACTATTTTTGTCTTTTTGGGAGTAGCCATTCTAACTAGAGTGAGATGATATCTCATTGTGGTTTTGATTCATATTTCCCTAGTAATTAGTGGTATTGCTCATTTTTTTCACACACTTTTTGGCCATTTGTATTTCTTTTGAGAAATATCTATTCAGATCATTTGCCCATTTTTGAGTTAGATTATTTGTTTTGTTGGTTTGATGTTGAGTTGTTTGAGTTTGCTATATGTTCTAGATATTAACCCCTTACTGAGTGACTGGTTCCAAATAGTTTCCCATTCTGAAGGTTAACTCTTCACTCTGAATTGTTTCCTTTGCTATGTGGATGCTTTTTTTGTTTGATATAGTCCTACTGAAATACTGTTCTAAGAGTATTGAGCATTGATCCTTCATTTGACAGACATTACTGACCCTATCCTTGGCTTGGCCCTGAAGCTATGTGCTGGGAACTCAGTTATGAGTCAGATCCAGCGCTTGGCCCTGGGAGGTCTCAGTGTATGCTACAGACAGATGGCCAAAGAATTTCAGAGTGATGTTTTTTGGGCTGAGGCAGAGATGGCAGCACAGAGGACTAAGGAAGCCCAGTGATAATATTACTTGCAAGCCTGGACATCAGGGCAGGCAGTTAAGAATGGCTGAATCTTAAAAGATCAGCAGAACAGAGCTTTGGAGCATGGGGAGGTAAATGTTACAGCATGCACGAAGGTTTCAAGTTGGGAAGTGGCCTGGTATGCTCAGGGAACTGCAAGTCCCATTCTTGGTAGAGACTCATGGGAAGGGAGGTAAGTGGCAGAAAGTGGAACTGGAGAGTTCACTGGGGGCCAAATTCTGAGGGCCTTGAATCAACATTGCCATGGTTATTTCTCTAATACACTGTATTTTCCACTCGTGAGCCTTCAACTTCACCCTCTTACCTCTATAGTACAGAGAAAACATCAGGACTAGACATTCAAGGCGTTTTCTGGTCTGTCCCTCGCCTTCATTTCCGGTTCAGTACCCTTGCACATGCCATCCACCCCAGACAGATGTCTCCTATGCCTATGGTTAATCATGTTTTTATGCTGGGTTTTCTCACTGTGCCTCAAATTTGTGACTATTCCCTCCCTTCTATCTTTTTTCTTTTATGAATCTCTCTCCTCTGTTTGACTGTAGATCAGTTGCTTTTAGTCCTTGATTACTTATTAGAACAAAAATATTTAATTACTACTGTGGGAACAGTAATCAGAATCTCATGATTGTAGGGCCAGGGTAGTGGTATGTCTTAAAAGTCCCCAGGGTTACGTTATTTTGCAACCAGGATGGAGAACCACTGCTCTAGAATATGAAAACTTTTTGTCTTCTTGACCTGTGTCATGTAGAAGATTTCTGTGTTGGATTAACAAATTACCTGTGTTTCCTCTGCTCTCATGCCACACCAATCAAAATAAAAGACTTCTGTGACCTGTACAAGAGGCTGTTCTTGTAGTTTGAAGCTATCTGCTTTCTACCTAGGTTATTCCTGCTTGGCCTTCACACCTTGGTTCCAGGTCAAGTCCTTCCCCACAACTAGATCTCTTTTGTCCCTAGCGTCATGTCTGGGATAAAATATTCATTGGATTGAATGAGTGGGAGTTAGGTGGATTTGATAGATGGATAGATCGGGAATGAGCCAGAGGAAGTATCAGACATGTGTCTCTGCAACCTTGATCATAGGAAGAGGTGTGGTTAGGAGAATTTTGACACATGATAAACCAAATAGCACCAGAGGATTTAAAGAGAAAGACAGTGTTCTACCTAACTCCTATCCCTACCCTACTACTCTTTAGAAACAGCTATTTTTCCTGTTTTCCATTCCTTTGAAAAACAGTTCTGGAAATTGCTTTGATTAAGTAACTCTTGACCCGTATAATTTGGCATTTATAGACCAGTGCAAAGTAAGAACAGTGTGGTATAGAGGAAGCATAAGAACAGGCTTTTACATCAGTAAGGTTAGAAATCAAATTCTAGCTCTGCCAGTTCTGGTCAGTGTGACCTTGAATCAAATTTTCTTGTTTGTAAAATGAAGCAGAGAGTTTCTTTTCCAGTTCTAGGCATCTAGTTCTAACTTGCTCTTCGTCCCCATTTCCCTTTCCCAGGAGTACTTTGAAGAGGACCCAGGGCGCAAGTGGATGGATGGTTTGCTTAATAACATATGTTGCCAAAGTGGGTCCCACGCGGGACCCTTCATTGATACCTACCGTTATCTTCAACCACAGCAAGAAGGGGCCTTCACATGCTGGTCAGTGGTCAGTGGCGCCCGCCATCACAACTATGGCTGCCGGCTTGACTATGTGCTAGGGGACAGGACCCTGGTCATGGACACCTTACAGGCTTCTTTCCTGCTCCCTGAGGTTATGGGCTCTGACCACTGTCCTGTGGGTGCTGTTTTGAGTGTATCCTCTGTGCCTGCAAAGCACTGCCCACCCCTGTGTACGCGCTTTTTTCCTGAGTTTGCAGGCACTCAGCTCAAGATTCTTCGTTTCCTAGTTCCCCTGGAACACAAACCTGTGTTGGAGCCACCAGCTTTGCAACTTAGCAATCAAACTCAGGTACAGAAACGGCAAAACAAATTCTGCGTTCGGTTAACCAGGTCTCAGGCAAGTCAAGCTAGCTCCAGAAGAAGCCAGAAAAACATGACAAGCTACTTCCAGCCCTCTTCTAGCCATCCCCAAACTTCTTCTGACTTGAAGCTGCCTACTGTGCCTCTGGTGGGAACCCTCGGGACCACAGAGACTCCAGAAAAAGAGGCAATAGCCAAAGTGGTAGAAGGGGAGATCAAGTCTTCCGGAGCCAAAGAGAATAAGGAGGTACTGACCTCATTCTGGAAGTCTGTATTGCGAGGGCCTTTTCCCATGCCTCTGTGTAGGGGCCACAGGGAGCCATGTGTGATGCGTACTGTGAAGAAGGCAGGACCCAACCTGGGCCGCCAGTTCTACATGTGTGCCAGGCCTCAGGGTCCTCCCAGTGACCCCTCCTCCCGCTGCAACTTCTTCCAATGGACAAGGCCCAACTGAACCAACTGAGGGCTAGAGATGTTTAGCATGGTCATCCCTGCATAGGACCTCATCCCATCTCCCAAGTTGCTAATGCTGCCTTCTCTCCCAAAGCTTCCTTTTCTCCTTTCTTCATCCTTCTCTTCTTTGTGTTCCTATTCTTCCTCTCAAAAGGCTCCCATCTTTCATGGTGTAATTTCTTATCCTCCTCTGAAGCCTCTCTTCCTCTTTCCTGTTACTTAACTTTTCTTTATTGGCAAACTTTTTTATGCCTTAATACTCTGACCCAGTCCTGTACCCCACTTTTCCACCTTCCTATCAGGAGTATGTGGGAACCAGGTGTTTCAAGTAGTTACCATTTTAAACCCTATCTGTCCTTATTGTAAAATATTCATAAATAAAGTGTCTTTGTTACAGAGTATCACGTTGAATGGATGTTTCTGATAAGTTCCATATAGTTCTAGAGTCAGAAGCTGGCTCAGTACAGCATTTATCTCAGTACAGGGTTTGCCAGCTACCTGTATCCCAGTGATACAACACCTAGGGAGAGGGGAGTTGAGAAGAGTGGTGCTCATTATAAACAGCTCTGCTAGCTTGTAGAGGTTCCCTGAACTACTGAGTTTGGGTCAGGAAGAGAGGTAGGTAGGTGGTGTGGTGTGGTGTGGTAAAAACGTGGTGGACTGTGTAGCCTAAACAATACCTGCCCAACTAGTGTGTCTTATTCCCCAGCTGCCATATATGGGTTGCAGAGTGAAAAGGAATAATCTGAGCCCTCAGACTTGCAAGACTTGGTTTGAGATACAACAAATCTCAGGGAAGATTGCCTCTTCAGCAGGTACTGTCATTAGTTCCCTATTGGGAAGTTTACCTTGGACGTGTTGCTTTCTATAACCAAGCTTCTTTTATCACCTTAGAAATGGGACTGGTAAGTACTATGCTATGAGAGAGAAAGAGCAAACAGTTGAAAAAGATACCCAGACCCACTTCTGGAAAATAACCTCAGTATGGAGGAGCCATTCCTACCTTCTAGGCAGTTTGGTTGGAACTGACTCATCTCCTGGCTTTAGAGGCTACCTGAGGCCCAGGTTTCCAGGTCCCTCTGAAAACAGAAACTAGAGAAGGATGCCCACTATCTCCACTCCTGTTCAATATAGACCTCAAAACATTATCCAGAGCAGTTAGCCAAGAGAAAGGAAGAAAAGGGATACAAGTAGGAAGGGAAGGCATCAGAGTATCATTTTTTGCAGAAGACATGATCCTCTACATAGAAAACCCAATATTCCACTAAAAGATATTTAAAATTAACCAAATTGAACAATGTACCAGAATACAAAATTAGCATGTAAAAATCAATAATGTGCCCGTACACTGATAATGAATTTGCTAACAATGAAATTAGGAAGAATGCATTCACAGTACCATCAAGAAAAATTAAATACTTAGGGATTAACCTAACCAAGGAGGTGAAAGACTTCTATGTTGAAAAAGGAGATTGAAGAAGATATCAGAAATGGAAAGATATTCCATGTTCCTGGATAGAGAGAACCAATATAGCCAAAATGGGTATACTTCCAAAACTGATACATAGACTTAAAAGAATCCCAGTCAAAATGCCAACAGTAATCCTTTAAAATTCATATGAAACCAGAAGGGACCCAGAATAGCAAAAGCAATCCTGGGTAACAAAAGCAAGGTAGAAAGCATCACAATCCCAGATTTGAAGTTAAACAAAGCTATAGTAATAAAAACAGCATGGCACTGGCACAAAAACAGACATGCAGATTAATGGAACAGAATAAAGGAATCAGAAACAGCCCCAGTACATTCAACTTTGATCTTTGAAAAAGTGGCCAAAAACACACTGGGGGAAAGATAGCCCTTTAATAAATTCTGTGAAAATTGGATATCTCTATGCAGAAGATTGAGCCCAAACCCATATATCTCACCATGTACTAAACTAAAATCAAAATGGATCACAGATCTAAATGTTAAAACAGACACTTCATCTGTTGGAAGATAAAATAGGTACAATTCTTGAAGACATAGGCACAGGTCAGGACTTTCTGAATAGAACCCCAGTGGCACAAGAAGTAGTACCAAGAGTTAAGAATTGGGATCACATCAGATCAAAAAGCTGCACAGCAAAGGAACAACCAGTGAAGATAACATTTACAGAATGGAAAAAAATTTTGCCATCTATTCCTTGGACAGAGGACCAATATCTAGAATATATAAAGATCTCAAAACAATTAGACACACCTCCCATAAAAGACTCCAAAAAAAAAAATGGGTAAGTGAAATGAATGGCCATTTCTCAAAAGAAATGCAAATGGACAATAAATACATGAAAAAAGTTTCAACACACCTGGCCATGAGAGATATGCAAATTAAAACAACACTGAGACTTTATCTTCAGAAAGAATGGCTATCAAGAAATCAAATAACAAATGTTGAAAAGGCTGTGGGTAAGAAGGAATCCTGCACTGCTGGTGGGAATATAAACTGGTAAAAATGCTATGGAAATCAGTATGGAGAGTCCTCATAAAACCAAAACCAAAGAGTCTAATTGACTCACTTATTCCCCTTCTAGGTATGTTCCCACAATATTACGGTGATATACTCATGCCTTTGTTTATAAGCAGAATAATTTATAGTAGCTAAATCTTAGAAATGGCCTATATGCCCATCAATAAATTAATGGATAAAGAAAATGTATTTATATATAATGGAATACTACTATGCATAAAGAAGGATAAACTCAAGACATACATAAATGGATGTATCTTGAGACTGTAATGTTAAGTGAAATCAATCATATAAGCTTAAATACCGCATGGTTTCTCTTATGTGAGAAACCCAAAATATAAAAAAGCAAAATAAAGTAGATAATAGGAAGTAGGAAGATCTTTTTCAAGTGGGAAGGGGACCAAGAGATGGAAGGACCAGGGAGAGATGGGAGAGTTAGGAGACAACAAGAAGAGTTGTGTACATGTACAGGCTTTCCATGATAAACATCATGTACTGTGAGCAAGCAGTAATAAAAAGTATAAAAAATGAGCCCTGAATTTTCGTTGAAACTATTAGGAAAGTGATTTCAAATCTGCCAAATGTTTTGTCTCTTCGTGCTACTCATTGTGTAGTTTTTGCCCATTTTTTTCCCTCTTTCTGGATTTCCCTGTCGGCAACATGGGGTGGTCACACCAATAAGTGATCTGTGGTTTTCTTCTGGGACCTGGCACTTGATTGAGGAAGTCCAGTATAGTGTATTTGTTCTCCGTCCAATGAAAGGTGACAAATGATGCAATTTGCTCTTTATTTTTAGAATCTGGTCAGCTAGAGGCACACAAGAAAGCAGAAGACAGGAGGAGGCCCGGTCCCATGTGAAGTGCAGATGGGGTAAGCATCTAAGGCAGCTGGCTTCTCAGGCATAGGTGGTAACATATTGGGGTCCCATGTTGCCAAAGTAGGAGCGTTCCCACTCACTCATGAGCTCGAAGTGCACAGGACGGTGACAGAAATTGCAAGCAGCCACAGACACATCCTGGAGGGGCAGCCCCACCTCAGTCCAGGCTACCAGCAGCTTACCTGAAAGTGGTAGGGGGAGGGGAAGGAAATAATTGGTTAGGGTTAGTCTTGCAAACCCCTGTGTCACAGTATAGATGTACCGAGGTAATGATCCCCTCAAACTTTTGAGGTGCCTCAAGGCCATAAGTAGCTTTATCTATTTGCTCCGGTGTGAGCCATGAATATTATATTTGTCTGAGTGCCAGGATGTATAGAAGATTGGGAAGCACTCCTCTGCCACATTTGAAGTCATACTATTCTGGTGTGGACCACTTCATAAGTACAGGTACATGTAGCCTGGAAAGTGAATCTATTGGCTTAGAAACTCCTACCCTGGTGAGGAAGATGAGACTAACACTAACCACACAGTGTCATCAGAGTTATGAGCAGGAGTCCTGGGCAGTGTATGTGGGGTGTCGCTCTTGTGCAGAAACTTAGAGGAGAGAACCTGACCCAGCTGTTGGAAGTATCTTGTGTATACCAGCGCTCTACCCTTAGCCTTTTTTCTGTGTTCATGCCCTTGGTGATCTTGCCTAGTCTAGTAGTTTGAAATCCCATCTACAGTATTTGCTGATGATTCTTAAATTTTCATCTGTGGTACAGAACTGTTTTGATTTCCAGACTTGTATGCCTGGTAGCCTTTCTGCATTTCAACTTGGATTCCTAAGAGATATGACTAAATATACATGAACACAACAGAGCTACTCATGTCCCCATCGTCCACCATGCCCGCTCTACTTTCAACCTTTCTCATCTGAGTTGATAGCAATCCCACTTGCACAGTCCAAGAGCCATCCTTTATTTTCCCCCTTTCCTCTTACTCCATATTAAGTCTATCAGCAAATACCATTGGCTCGACATTTCAAATCTAACCGCTTAATCATCTTCCTTACTGTCATCCAGTCTTAAACTCTATCATCTCTCACTAGAATATTACACTCACCTTCTACTGGGGCTCCCTCTTCACATTTTATTCTTTTCAATATATTCTCAGCATATACTGAATTTCACTCTTCCCACCTCAGCTCTGAGAACAGTAGAACTCATCACATTGGACCAGCACTATAGTCTGTCTCCTGCTAAAACACTGACTGCCTACATGTCTCATCCAGTAGACCTGGAACAAGCACCTGCTTTATGCCAGGCCCTGTATTAAAAAGTACACCCAACAGGAATCTAGTGAACTTTAGATGAATTGACTGAACTAGCATATTTCAGGGTAAAATATGAACTGGTAATCTCTACAAGCCTGTCAATGTGGTCCCAATCTTCCATCGCCTTTGTAGACTCGGATTGACTCTTTCCTCCATCTTTCTATTCCTACTACCTTGCATACCAGTAATACTGGCTTAATGTTCTTGATATATCTCAAGTTGCTTCTTGTATCCATCCTTGCCTTTCCTTATGCTCTTTCCTCTGCTAGGAATGCCTTTTCCATGCCTTCTTTGCTGTCTTGGTCCTCGTGCAAGATTGACCTTACAAGATTCAGCTCAGGTGTCCCCTTCACTAGGAGTCCTATCTTGGTACCACAGGCCAAGTTATGCCCCTCTTTTTGCCCCTCCTTCCTGCTACCATACCTCATCTATGTACTGTCTGTGTTAGGCTTTCATCGCCCCTTGATGTTGTATGTGTTTGCCTTGGTCTTCCCCATGACATTAGAGCCCTGTGAGTCTATGAGCTGTTTCTTATTCATTTGTGACACTACTATAGGGCCTGGCACACAACAGATGTTTCAGAAATAATTTCTAATCTGAATGAAAAATACCTTCTTGACTTCTTCAGATCTTAGGGCTGAGGGGTGGGGAAGTGCTGTTGAGGACTTACCAACAAAATCTTCCATCATCTGAGGGCTGTGGTGGGGAGAAGGTGCCAGGCGCAGCAGCTCCTCACCCCGGGGTACAGTTGGGTAGTTGATGGCCTGCACATAGATGCCATGCTTGGAAAGCAGGAGATCACAGACCTTGCTGTTGAGTGCTGCATTGCCCACCTGGCTCAAAATAAAGGTCTTTTAGTATCTGCCACCCAGGGCACACTACCACTCACTCTATTAAGCAGAGGGCCCCAGATCAAGGAATACCACTGAATTTGGGACAGAGGGATTTTTGTTTGTTTCTTTGTTTGTTTTGTTTTTGTTTTTGATATGGGGGTTAGTTCGTGGCAGCTTCAGAATTTCTCTCAAGGAGGATCTGAAACCCACTAATCAGGTTTAAAGAAGGCATGCATGTGGCACCAGAGGCCTTGTCTTAAAGTTATTTGCAAAGCAAGCACCTTGGTAAATTTGGAATTGTTCTGGTTAAGGAGACAAACTTACCAAGCCATCTCTATGTTGCTATCATGGGGTTAATTTAAAACTTTTAAAAAAGCAGTCTTTCAAGGGAACTTTGGGTTAGCCTTAGAAGCAGTGGCTATACTTGGCCCTTTATATCCGTGGGTCCTGTTGTAGACCCAGACTGACTCTTTCCTCCAAGGTTTCAACCAACTTTAGATCAAAAATAACTTTTAGGGGCTGGGGATTTAGCTCAGCGGCAAAAGCGCCTGCCTGGCAAGCGCAAGGTCGTGAGTTCGTTTCCCGGTACCGGAGAAAAACCAAAAAAAAAAAAAAACAAAAAACTTTTAGTAACTGTGTATGGCTGGACATGGAGGCACATGCCTGAATCCCAGCACTTGAGAGGCTGAGCAGGATTGCCACAAGTTTAAGGCTACCCTGGGCTAGAAAATGAGTTCAAGGCCAGCCTCAACTACATAGCGAGACTCTGTCTCAAAAAACCAAAAAAAACCCCCAAAAACAGCAACAGCAACAACATAAACCTGTGTGTAATGAACATACACAGACTTTCCTTATTATTTCTTAGGCAATACAGTGCAACAACTATTTCTATAGCATTTACATTGTAGTAAGTATTATAAGTAACTAGGAATGATTTACGTATATGGCAGGATGGGGTGGGTTATATGCAAATATGCCATTTAATATAAAGGACTTGAGCAGTCATGGATTTTGGTAAAGTTGAGGTGAGGGGACGGTCCTCGAACCAATCCTCCACAAATACTAAGGAATGACTATATTTCTTTCTCATCCACAAAATTGTCACAAAAAATGTCCTTGTCTTACCGGTTCACACAAATACGTACCAATAGCAGTTCATTTTTTAAAGCATTGTAAACACTCAAACATAGTTGAAAATCCAAAATAGAAGCCAGTCCTATGGCTTTTAACTTTACTTTCCTGACCTCAATTCTGATTAACAAATATGTTTTACAGTATAACCGTATGAGTACATATACATATACATACACAAATACACGTATACAAAACTGAACAAATTCCTCACAAATTGATACCCCGTTTGTGATGTAGTCCAATATTTTCTATTTTTAATGCTAACCATACCTCACTAAAGTGATTTTATGTCACACTAGTGGTCTTGATAAACAGTTTGAAAAACACTGAATTGTAAGTCATGAGTTCTCAGTATTGTGATGGTCAGGACAGTTTAACAAGTGTGAGATAAGAGCTGATGCAAAAAAATATTGATTAATCCAGAATGGTTGATGATTTTTCAAAAAGAAGAATAAAGCTGGCTATAAGGAGGATGGTTCACAGGAACACAAAGTTATGACAGAAGTAGATATCTGTTTGCTGGGAGTGGGAAGGCTCTCGGAAGAGATAGGTGAGAAGGCAGTGGGCGGAGCAGGGTTCTTACCCGGATAGGAATGATATGGCTGGGGCAGGGGATGACAGGAAGGCCCCGGTCCATTAGTAGTTGGCGCATGTGCTTGACGTTGCGCTGGTGGGCCCGCCTCAGGGCTTGGCCTTCCTCTCCCTTGAGCACACGTACAGATTCTAAAGCCCCAGAAAGCACCATGGGGGGCAGTGAAGTGGTGAAGATGAATCCAGCAGCGTAGGAGCGCACCATGTCCACCAAGTGGTAAGTGCTGGCAATATAGCCGCCCACACAGCCAAAAGCTTTACCTGGAGACAGGGAAAAGAAAGACATACACAAACTCCTTAAATAATCTCTATAGGAACAGGTTCATGCCTCAGGTAAAACAGGAACATGCACCTGAAGCTGAGGTTCCAGACTCCCTTCCTAGGCCTCTGCTCTTCTTGCTTATTCATGACAAGGCAGGCAGAGCTGATGATTCTGTGTCTCTAAGATAGGACTTTCAAATTCTACCATATGTAGTGACTAGATAGGAAGGATCAGGGTGGGGACCTTTAGCTGATTAGGGCCAGGAGTGGACCTCAGATGAAGCTTGGGGCTGGTGTGGGGGAGGAAAATACCGCTCTTCACTTATTCAAGTTGAACCTGGCTGGCTATTTGGCCCAGCTCAGAGGTCTTTTCAAACCCCACCCCCAGGCTTTCTCAGCCACCTTACAGTAGGATGAGAATGGAGAAAAGGAATCCAGGAGGACAGTGATCTGGGGCTTTAAATTTTACCCAAATTCAACTGCAGCTTTGGGGAGAAGGAAGTAAAGGGTCTTACAGAGACAAACTCTCTGGACTGCATATAAGGGAGGTCCAATGCATTCACTCACCGAGAGTTCCAGAGACGATGTCAATCTTGTGCATAATTCCATCACGTTCCCCTATCCCAGCACCATGGGACCCATACAGTCCAACAGCATGGACCTCATCTACGAAGGTCAAAGCTCCATAATGGTGGGCAACATCACACAACTCCTCAAGGGGACAGATGGCACCTGAGCAAAGCCAAAATATAGGGGTAGGAGATCATAACTCTTCCCCAACTCCATCCATACCTACTTGGCATTGAAAAAGGTATTGTAAAGAGAGAAGAGACTATGTATCCTCATTTGGGACTATTCCACCCCACTGTGTGTGTGTGTGTGTGTGTGTGTGTGTGTGTGTGTGTGTGTTTTGCCCAGCATGAGATCAAGACTTGGCTCTATGTATTTATTTTTACTTCATTTTCATGATGTCTAGTCTCTTGTTTCTGTCATTTTAGCCTTAGCAAGTTACTATTGACAGCCCTATCAATATTTTAATTCTTTCCTGGTCCTTCCTGTTTTAGTCTTTCTAGATTTCTGTCACTATCTCCTTTTGTGTCTATTTCCACCTTTATTTTTATGTCTAGTTTTTGTCTTTGCTTTTATTTTTTTCACTACTCTGCCCTCCTTTCTCCCTCTTCTCTATTTCTCCCACTCCCTCTCCCTTTTTCTCCCTCACTCCATCAGTTCCCCTTTCCTTTTCTCATTGTTTGTGGCCCTTTCTGTCTTCAAACTTTGTGTGCCATTGTGTCTCTTTCTGAATTTCTTTGTGCTTCTGCCTGTCTCTTTTCTGTGTTTCACTGTTACCTCTGTCAGTATGATTCCCTGAGGGACCTCCCCCTCAGACTCATTTGCAATCTATCAAATAAAAGTGAGCAAAAATAATCAATCCTGAGGGACCTCCCCCTCAGACTCATTTGCAATCTATCAAATAAAAGTGAGCAAAAATAATCAATATGCACCTTGAGTCCATACTCTTAAGTGAATTGTGTAAATACTGCATTGTTCCTCTGGTGTGAGAAACCAAAATTGTACATAAGGACCAAAATGTATTTTGAGATAGGAGGAAAATGTTCAAATGGGGAGGGGAACAAAAGAGAGGGTAGGGGGAAAGGAAAAAATAATCGATATGCTCCCCTCCATTTTCCATACACGCTTATTATTTTCCATGTTTATTCTACTATTGTGGTGACAGTTATATATAAGGTATTCAAATGTGAATTTCACACATAGACTTTCTGGTCACCCTACCTATTATACAAACCCACATATTTTGCCATTCCCCATCTCTCTACTCCCTAGAAACTCCCTAGAAAAAGTAGATAGAGGGAGTTGGGATACAGAATAAATTTCTACAGGTGGAAACAGGGGCTCCAGACCAAGATTAAAAATTAGGAGCATGTGGTAGGACAGCATCAAGGGAGCCAACTACAAGATGTAGAACCTGAGACAAAGAAGACAATGTAATGGTTTAAGAATCCTTTGAATGGGAGCTAGCCCTAAAATGTACAGTTTGGGCAGATTTTATACCAAAAAAGAAAAAACTGACAAGGAACCATTCATTTGTTGATGTAAATAGTATGGCCCCAACATAGTTTTCACTAGAGAAATAATGAATTTGAATAGTCTCAGTGTTAGAAATATATAAATGATCAAGATGGTTTTTACTTTATTCCTGGTTGTATTATAGAAATATGGAAGTGACCATGACAGTAAGTTACTTACATCTATTAACTAATTTAAGCCTTTCCAGGTTTTTTTTTTTTTTTTTTTTTTAGTACTTGGGGTTGAACCCAGGGCCTTTGCACAGGCTAGGTTCAAACTTGTGATTCTACTTTCTCAAACTCCCAAACTGGTTGGATTATAGGCATGCTCCACAATGGCTGGCCTCTCTCTTATTAATCACCACCATTTTACAAATAGGTAATTGAGGCACAGATCAATTAAGAAATTTTCCGAATATAGAAAGTTGTTATGCTGTGATTTGAACATGGATAGCTTGCTATCAGAGCCTGTGTGCATAATCATTACATGATACTTATGTTAACTAAATCACGGAAACTGTGAATTCTCTCATTTCAGTTAGAAAAGTGGCAAAAGAAATGAAATGAGGACTTAATTCCTTAAATAAACTCAGAATGTGCTGCCTAAAACATGTGACTTCTGCTCACTAGGGCCAGCAATAGAGAGCTTTGGGTGCTGTTTCAGTTGGAAGAAGAAAAGAGGTAGAAGGGTAAAGTAATCTATGTCTAATAAAGCATAATAAATAGAATAGCTTTCATTATCTGTAATTTTTACAACAGGTATTTTCCCTTGGGGAAAGTTGAGGCTCAGCATGTTAGAGTTGCCCAAGGTCGTACAGACAGTGTGTATCAAAGGTACACTGAACGTAGTTCTGTCTGATTTGAAAGCCTGTTTTGATTTCAGTGCTTCATATCAGAACTTGAAAAAAAGAATCCTAGGCAATGGTTTGTGAAACTTTCCATTGTAGAAACACTGGCGTAATTGATTTGGACATTATTTCTAATGGAAGGAGTGTCATGTGAAGGAGTTAGAGTTATATGGCCTAGGGTAAAAATACAGAAACAAAACGTTAGTTTCTTTACCTTTAAGATGAGTGAAATAATTGTCTTTATCCTTTGGCATTAATTAGTTGTATGACCCTATGTAAGTTATTCTACTTGTTTACTTCTCATCTTCCTCATGTAAAAAATAAAAATAGTACTAGCATCTACCTCATAGAATTCTGAGACATAAATTAATACATGTAAAATACTAATAATTTAGCTTATCATGCAGTAATCACCTTAAAAATGGTTTTTATGAGACAATTCCAATACACTCACATATATACATACCGTCCATGGAGTGAACAGTCTCAAAGGCCACAATTTTGGGTGTCTTAGGGTTGGACTTCTCTAGAAGTTTCTTCAGGTGGTCAGGGTCATTGTGCCTGAAGACAAACTTGGCTGCACCACTGTTGCGAATACCTTGGATCATGGAAGCATGGTTGCCTGCATCTGAGTAAATTTCACACCCTGAGGAAGCAGATGTATAATTCTTAAGCTCTGTCTCAGTACTCCCATTTCAACCTCGAGATCTGACCTGGCAGGTGGGGAGAGTGAATCTCTTCTTCACTTTGAAGACCATAGTTTGCTTTCTCTTCCTCTGGAAACCTTTTTGATACTTTAGAAGAACTCCCCTCTCCTGAAATTCTGACCTCACATTCTTCTTTTAGTCATTTCTAACTCTGGTCTGGCCTCTATCATAGGGTGGAGGAAAATTTAATTTCCCAGGAAGCTTTAGAGTTCCTTGAGGACAGGCCTAGTTTCATTCTCCACAACACATAAGATCAAGACTTGGAAAGGTTTATTTTTTTCCCCAGAGAATGCTTGTAGATTTAGGCTGATGCTTGAATCTTCCTGGTCTACATGAAATCCCAGTCTTCCAAGTAGCATCAATACGGTCATGCGTATAGCGATAAAAACCTATCAGGCTTAGGGTGTTGGAATCATAAGCTCTGGAAAGTCAGAGCAAGAAAGGCAGTTAATCACCATGGAATCCAGTTCCTTCCTTTACATGGAAGAAGGAAGAAGACCTTTATGTAGAACCTGAGGAATGCAGGGTTTTTACTGTGCAATTGTGCAAGGGCAGGTCAGGGTGGGAAATTAATGGAGAGACTTGATTCTTGAACTGCGTAAATTGCACGGACATCAAGGAACTGTGGCCCTTCATAAGAGTGAGGGATAACTTCTACTTGAGAAAATGAGTCAGATTACTTAGAGTACATGGTTTGAAAAACTGAGAGTTTAGTTTTGTTTTTGTTATTGTTTTTTATTTTGTTTGCGGTACTGGGGATTGAACCCAGGTTTTTCCACCTTGGCCTGGGAGTTTCTTGAGAACAGAAACAAAATCCATTTATCTTTCTATACCTTGTCACCAGTACACAGTAAATGCTAAGTAAATATCTCGAGTGAATGGATGCATAAACAAATGACTGACTTATGAGTAAATGAATAAATTACCTCATAAAGAGTAACAGCAGGTGTGTGCAATGATAAGGCTGAAGAAATATGTACAAGCTAGATTATTGAGATCTTTAGAAGCCATTACAGCCATTAGATTTACTGTTAAGGATAACAGTAATCCATTAAGGAGTTTTGACCAAGAGAGCAACAAAGATAGGCTTGCAGTTTTTAAAACATTGTTCAGACTTCTCTGAAGAATAGATTATATAAGGACAAAAGTGAAATGTTTAGTACGATGTTGGACTAGACTAAAATGGTGGCAGTAGAGATGGAACAAAGCTGAATTCTAATGGTTGAAGAGGAGGGGACTGACAAAATATCTCAAAGATGTTGAGTTTATTTGGGGGTTACGGCTGACTTCAGAAAAGTTTCCAAGAAGGAATGGTGATATTTATAGTGTGCTGAAGAATCAGCAAAAGGTGAGGTAGTAGACAGCAAATGTGGAGACTTTTCTCAAGCAGTTTGCCTGTTATAAGGAGAAGAGAGACAAGGCAGTAGCAAGAGAGTGATGGGGAGTTGAGGCAATGTTTGTTTTAAATGCAAGAGATTTTAACATAATTAAAGGTACAGGCAAGAGGAAGAGAGTTGGTAAATCAAGTTTCCTGAGGAGGTAATGAGACACAGAACACCAGTGAAGTGTCAGCAAGAAAAAGGACACTTACTAAACTGTGACAGGAGAGAAAGAGTGAGAAGAGAACAGGTAGGGATGTTTGTAAGTTTGTAGGTACTTTGTGCCTAAGAGTTGAGGATATCGGTGTTTGCTATCTTCTATTTTCAGTGGGGTATGAAGCGTGGAGAACTGATGAAGAGGGGAGGGAAGAAAGGTTGTGGATTGAGACTGGAGCAAAACTGCTCCAGAAACTTGAAAAATTGACCAGGGAAGTAGCAATGTTAGATAGCACAAAGTATCGGGAGTGGGGGTGAGGAATATGACTTTTTAGTGGTTCCTATCTTAATAATTATATGAGCTAAGCATTGATGTAGGGGATGTTGAGAGTTGTTTTCATTCTGGATTGAGGGTATGATGGAGGGATGGATGGATGAAAAGGCATATGAAGATATGATATTGTTGGCTGGAGAGTGGGGAGAGTGGAAACATAAGATCCAGCGTATGGATAAAGGAATTGGCTTCAGGCAGAATGAGAAATGTATCTTTCATTGTAAGAGGAAAGAATAAGGAAAGGTAGATGAACAATTGGATAAGTTTGTAAGTTTAATGTCAATAAATAAGGAGATCCTGTCTCCATACTTCTGTGTTATTTGTGGAGATGTGGAGTTATTTACCAAGAGTGAATGAGAAGGTAGTCAGAACTTTTAGAGAGGAAAGATGGTTTGTAACATCTTCTGGAGACACAAAAGAACTACTGATGAGTGTTAAGTGCCCAGTTGAGTTGGAAGGTAATGAATTTATGGTTTTGCTCTTCTGTGAGCTTGGGGAATGTTCCCCAGTACTGTTTCTCAGCATAGGTACAAAAGAAAAAAGAGAAGAGGGATATAGTCATACACTGTTTTAGGTGTATGGTGGGTACAAATGAAAATAGGAGCAAGTGAACTTAGAATAGAGGGAATGAGCAATGGTGGCAGTGAGAGTAGATGCTGTATTGCAGAGCACCATCCTTGACCAAAGCTCAGGCCTCAAGCTTACCCGGCAGGATCTTGGCCAACGTGAAGAGTGTAGAGTCATTGGCCACAAAGCAGGAAGAGAAGAGCAGGGCCGAATCCTTCTGGTGCAGTTCAGCTAGCTCCTGCTCAAGCTCCACATGAAACTTACTGGTACCTGAGATGTTTCGGGTACCACCAGCTCCAGCTCCATGACGATGTAGAATCTCTCTGGCCAGGGGAAAATAGAAAAGATACCAGAAAAAGACAAAAAAAAAAAAAAAATCTCATCAGGAATGGAGGAACTGAGTAGATTGCCCTTCCTTGATTGGGATCAATGTTAGTGATCCTATATGAACTGTGTCTTGCGTGACCAAGTAGAGAGTACAGTGAGGAGGATAGGAAGACATACCATTTCTTCCAGAGCTGGAGGAACTCAGGGATAGAGAGAAAAGCTACACTGAGCTTGAGCTATTTGAAAAACCTAAAGGAGGCCACACCCAATCTCTGACAATATCCATTCTACAGTTAAATTAAGAGCTCATAGAGAATTGGCCTTGCTTGGCCAATCCTTTTCCTCCATAGCACCAAACACCTAAGAGTTTAGAAAACATGGTGTGTTGAGTGACTTACTTAATATGTGCAGAGTAGATGTGCTGGAAGACCTTGGACAAAAGGGGTTGTGGTATAACCCAGGTTTCCACGATCAGATCTGGTTCTAGATCTTTTCTAGATTTATGCACACAGTTTATAGTCCAGTCTCTACTACTCACTGCGTGGCCTGCAAGACCCGAGAGTGCCGGCTCATGCCCAGGTAGTCATTACTACACCAGACAGACACATCTTTTGGGGCGACGGATGCCTCAGGGAAATGTCGGGCAAAAGGATATGCTTCAGCCCAGCGGTTCACTGTCTTGAAAACACGGTAAGTGTGGTCCTGTTTCTTCTCCATGATCTTATTCCTGAAAAACTGGTCATAATCAAAAGCATGGATTCCTGCAGAAGTAGAGATGGGGATGAAAAGAATTCATTTCAAATCTTCCTTTCTACTCTATATTTTATCCATGTTGTTAATATTGATTTTCCAGTTTTTCTTCCATAAACTCATTTATTTGCTTAGTCACTGACTTGTTGGATCATATTAATTCTCCACTATTTCATTCAACCATTCTTTTCCTTACTTATTCACTTAGTAATTCATTCACACATTCATTCAGGCTTCCTGCCTTTGTCATTTCCTCATTCCCCTTCCCAGGGTTAGTGTGGAAATATCCTTTCTGGAATTACAACTTTCAGATTCAGTGGAAGAATTATCAATGTGTGTAGTTTTTCGTCATGTCTCTGTTACTTGCTAGTGATGTGGCCTGAAACCAGTCATGAATTCTCTCTGTTTTAATGTCCTCAACTGTAGAATAGGGCCAATAATATGTTCCTTGTAGAACTGTAAGTATCTGATTACAAACAGCATGTGCACACCCAGATTAACAGTTGGCACATATTAATAGAAGTAGTATTACTACTATGATAATAATACTAGTAATAAAAATAGCTAAAGGGTATATTACCATAGCAAACATTTAATAAATATTTAATACACATAAGGCCATCTTCTAGGCACTTTAAAAATATTATTTCATTTATTACCCACAAGAAACCTATGTGAAAAGTTTTGTTAGTATCTCTATTTTACAGATGAGGAAACTGAAGCATAAAGAGCTTAGTTAACTTGGTCAAAATCATACAGTAAGTTTTCAGCAAGTAAGTGACTCATTAGGTTAAAAAAACTGAGAAAGATAATACTATACAAATTTTTTGGTATATTTATATATATGAAAAACAATACACTAAACTGAAGGAATGCATAAAATAGAAAATAACCTAAATTATATGTGGTTGATTAACTGAATGATGTATCAACACCACAGATACAATTCAACCACTAGTAATTGTTGCTCAGCTCTATGTTTTTGGGTATGGAATGAGGTCCAGATCATACTGTTAAGTGAACAAAGCAGCATAAATGAAAATCAGATAAAAGCCGGGTGTGGTGGTGCATATCTATAATCACCACACTTGGGAGGTCGAGGCAGGAAGATCATTGCAAGTTTGAGACAAGCCTGGGCTACAAAGTGAGTTCAAAGCCAGCCTGAACTGCATAGTGAGACCCTGTTTCAAAAAGACAAAATAATTTAAAGAAAGAAAACCAAAGAGAATAAGATCATATTTTTGAAGACAATATGTATATAGTTAGAAAAGCAGAAACGGGTTCTGTGTGTGTGTGTGTGTGTGATTGTGTGTGTGTGTGTATGTGTGTGTTTAGCCAAAGAAATATATCTTACAGAAAACAGCAAAAAGTTAAGGTGGATGATAGAACTTCAGGAACATAAATTTTCCTCTTTATATTTTCCTGAATCTGCTGAAAATATTTACAAATGAAGATATTCTATGTTAGAAAAATTAAATGCGAATATGAAAAATGAATATAAATACATTCCAGAGAGGTAAAAAGTGTCTGTAAAGGATGAGAGTTTTTGAGGAAAAGAAGAAAAAGAAATAATGAGAGTAAGCCTAAAATATTTAATGAGGTCTCCTGATGACATGCTAGAAATGCTACACTTCAGTAAATGTGATTTTATCTTTTCCTCATGATAACCGGTTACAGGTATTAAAATCCCACTGAAGGGAAATAACTTACTTGCCAAAGTAAATAGATCCAGCAAGTTTCAGTAGTAAAACGTAAACTCAGACACTTTTTGATTTCAAAGTCCATCCAGTCCCTTACCTCTACTGTCTCAGACACCCTTTATTTCCACCTCAGCATACTTACCAGCCATATTGTTCTGAATCAGATGTGGGAGTGTCCCTGAAGTCTGTTCTGCGTCCTGAGGACCAGTGAATGGTTTCTTTAGGCTACTTGGGGCCAGGGAGTTTGGCAAGTCTGAGAGGATGTATTGGGTTCATTGGCATGAAGAGGGGGAGAATAAAGGAAAGCATATGTTGTCCTCTTTAGGCCCAATGCATTGCATAGAAATAAGTTTATAAAGTGTAGAAGCCTTCTGCAGAAAAAAAATAAATCTGAAAAATAAGCTCCTGCTCATCTCCCCATGTGACAATTCCTGTACCGTCAATAAACCTTCTATAAGGTGAATCACAATTATCCTCACTAGGGTTTTCCCTTGGGTGAGGGAACCATGGAAAGCTGCACTGAGTCCTGCACTTAGAAGATAGATGAACCTTATTCTACTGTTCTTTAGCACCATTAAATTTCAGTTTTGAATTTTTTGGGCCCCAATTATATCCCCAAAAAACCTACGAAAGATGGCAACAGTGTGGCTATCTTTCACATTATTATCTTTGCGAGTCTGTACCAGTTGAATTGACTACAATAATCAAATTGAGTTGGGGTCCCACTCCCTTCCAAAGCACATATCCTGTTGAGAATAAAATTTTATTTAAATTTGTTTTAATGAAACTGCTAATTCAAGACTTTTTTCTGTGAAAAGGGGATATGTTATGTAAAAAATTAAAATAAAATAAATGATGTAGCTACTTTGAACCCTTTTCTTTCATGGAAATCCAGGTTCTCATGATGTGATCTTGCTTAAATGTGGGAGCTCAGCCTTTTCGGACTTATTAAGCTACCTGGGAGAGAGGAAGCAGAATTCTAGAAGGCTTATCTTAATTACACTCATGGCTAAAAGTTAGGAGAGCCCGTGCATATGTGTGTGTTGTGTTGGGTGTGCTTCATTGAACAGTCTAAGCTACTCCTTACCATAACTTTCGTAAGAAATGATTTAGACTTCCCATCAGGGAATGTGTACTAGCTGCCTCTGGATTAGCCTAGCTCAGGGCTGTGATGGAGTGGTTTCATGCAATAGAGGTTGGATAAAGTGGAACTCAACTCTAACCTGTCTTAAAAGTCTTCACATCCTCCTGGACTTCTGGGGCTGCCTTCTGCACAATCTTGCTCTTTCCATCCTGGAGTTCTGACAGCATAAATGGACAGTGGCCCTTGGCCCAAGATGGAGAATCTATGAAAAGATAAAGGTAATTGATGGTATATTCATAGCCATAAGTTCAATTCAACAATGATTGTTGAGACCTGCTATATCACAAAGCTTTATCTCAGATTATGGGAGAGACACACAGCTGGATAAGTCTGGTCTCTACACTAAGAAAGGTCTTACACTGATGGGAATGTCACACTGAAGACACACTGTAAAGTGCTAGGGTAGGAGGGAAGACATGGCTTATGGAAATCTAGAATATTTAGGGGATTGTGACCCAGAATTGGCACTGAATAGGTTAGTGGTCTAGGCAGGCTTTGCAGAGGAGATGATCCCTAAGCTCAGTGTTGAATGAGAAATATCAGATGCCCTTGTACTCTGTGTGGGACAGAGTAATATATCAGGACTAAAGGTACAGAATCTTGTGACAATAGGTTTGAATCTGGATTTTTTAATTGGTTTCAGCATGACTGCAGCATAGAATAGGAAGAACATGGGAGTAGACTTTATAGAAAGCCTGATAGAAGACAGGGTGTATTCTCCCTGGTATATTTTTAGGTCAGTTCATTCTGCCTTGACATTTTTCACATGAACTTTTCTAAATATTAAATGGTAGCCAGTATGATTTGGAACTTTGTCTTTATGACCCAGATATTTCCCCCTTGTTCCAGCAACCTCTTCTTACCCTCTCCAGCCTTAGTTGCCTTAAAGTGGATTTGAGAACAGGTTGGTCCTTGGGTGGCTAGGATGGGACAGCGTCCGGTACCAAGCAGGAACTGATGAGTCTTAATCACTTTGCCCAAGAGGCCAGTGGGGGTCCGGGCAAGCACTGGGCAGTACTGTAGTAACATGGCTACTGCTACCATCTTGAGCCCGAACTCCTGCAGAAAATGTGAAAGAAATGAGGTTCCAGCATTAGGATCTGGCCAAAAGCCAAGAATCATTCTTGTGTTGGCTCTTTTGTCTTTACCTGCCCACTCAAAGTTACTGCCTTCTTCAGAGATGTCTTTGTTATCCTTCCAGCGAAAGAACTTCTACTCAAATGTTAAACTGTACCAATAAGACATCATAGAGGAAGAAATAGGAAACTGGCCTCTCGATGAAATACTGAAAGAAGGAATTCTAACTGGAGGTCAGAAAAATATGTTTATGTGTTGTACAATGAAAGTTGACAACCAACCAACCTTTTGATTAATACTTATGGCCAAGAATGTTTCTAATATTGGGCTCAACCAAGTAAAGATTCAACCTTTTAATGCAAACAGATACAATTTTTTTTTTTTTTTGTTTTGTTTTCCAGTACCGGGAATCAAAGTCATGACCTTGCGCTTGCCAGGCAGGCGCTGTGCCCCTGAGCTAAATCCCCAGCCCCTGCAAACAGATACAATTAACAAGAGCCCCTAAAGATTGACCCAACACGTTTCCTGAGCAGACTCTGCCAGAGAAGGACCTTGAAGCCAGGGTTGTTAGCTAGAAGAGATCCAGAACACAAGAAGAAAGGCAGGGCCTAAGCCTACAGACTGTCTGGTGTTTCACTATCTCTGGAAGTTCTCCAGATGTTTAGATAAGCACAAAGGAGGAGGTGAAAGCAAGATGCAAGAGAGTTGCAAGATAAGGCACGGTACATGTTCTGTGCATCTGTGCAAGAGGAAGACGCTAAGACAGAGGGAAAAGGAGGCCAGAGAGAAAATCCGAAAAAGAAAAACTAAATAACATATAGCACTCCATAAATATTTCTAAATTTGGAAATAATTTAATGAATGAACAGGATCTGAAATGGAGGAAAGAAAAGGGAAGCAGGGGATGACTCAGATAAAAAGAAAAAAGAGAAAGTGGAGAGACAATGAAGAAGTAGTAGAGTTAGAAGAACAAAAACTGTGAGCGAGAAAGAGATCAAAACCAGAAGGAAAGAAGACAGAGTAGAGATAATGGTCATGGAGAGGCAAACTGTTCCTGAAAGACAGGACAAGAGAATGATAGGAACAAAAGATGGTAGGAAAAATGAATAAGAGAGAGAGACAGAGAGAGAGAGAGGGAGGGAGGGAGAGAGAGAATGCGAATGCGAATGCAGGGCTTGAGGAAGAGATAGATAGACAAAGAGACAGACGGGGAGAAGATAGTTCTGTGAGCCTAGAGGAAGATGCAAAGACTCAGAAAACTGAATGCAGAAGTGTAGAGAATCCGGCAGGGGCAGAGAGTCAGTCAGAAACACAGATAAAGGAGAGATATTAGGGAAAGTTAAGCAATAAAGAATTAAGAGGAGTGAGGACCTAGTGAGGGAGATGAGGAAACACTGCCTGGCATAGATAAGGCAGTAGAGAATTTTTTTTTTAAAAGGTAGAGACAGAGAGGTGGCTGAAAGGGTAAAAGGAGGATGAGAGGTGGGAAGACTGAGAGATGCTAAGAGAAAGAAGTTACAGATGTCAAGAGGGAGAAAGAGATTGAAAGCAAAAGGGCAAAATGTAGATCCAGAATCAAAAGGTAAAACAAGATGAGGGGCAGTGCAGTGGGAGAGAAATGGGGCAATATAAGAAGACTAAGGCAGCTCTGGCATTGCCAAGAAAGGGACTGAATAAAACTGAACAGTATCCTCATTGTATAAAGCCTGTTTTCAGGGAGATGTGAGCAGGGGGAGCTCATGATCCAGTCATCATACGGCAACCTCCTTCACCTCCCTCTTTCCCAATTTCATACAGCAAAAAACCTCCTCTAATTTCACAAAGTAATCTCTTCCATGTATTCCATCTTAGAGTATCCTTCCTCACTGTTGCAGACTGTCACAGCAGCCTGGGTTAGTAGGTGGGGCCAAGGCATGCGGACCCCAAAACTAGGAAAGGCAGAATTGTTCAAATCATTAAATGAAATAACGCATGTTAAACTTTAGGCTGGTGCCTGGCACACAGTAGATTTTCAAAATAAATGTTAGCTTTTCTTAATTAAGTACAAGCTCCCAAATTCCTTTATTGAATGTTCTTAGATAAGTCACTTCTTTTTTAGGGTTTAGCTTTCATCAGCTGTGAAATGTGAGGTAATTATGGCTATTCACATAGCAGGTCATGAATTGGACCCAGTACCTACTTCATATCTGGAGATAAGAGTTTCCATTCCCTTGCCTGCCCATGAAGGCTAAAGCACTCAGGGATGAGCCTGCAGACCACAGATAAAACTCCCAGAGTTTATCGCCTCTGGGGTATGATCACTCCCCAAACCTAGCCCAGGGCATAGGAGAGAAGCAGAGCACCTTCCTGGAATCACATGTGAGCATCTGGTTAGGGCTGGCTATTAAGCGAGTGGCTATTGGTGGAAAGCAAAGATGAGTAGCCTGGAGAGAGGCAGACAGGGCAGGTGGCCAAATTCCTGAAAACTCCTTCTCGCCATGTCTACCCCAATAACAATAATGACATTGAAGTATATAATAAGAAAGAAAGTCCCTAATATTGAAGGGACTTGGAATTCTGGTGGATTCTTCCAATTCTGTCTTGGAATGGGGGTGGATACAGGCCTACCCTCCATGGAAGTCAATATACTTATCTTCTGTAAGGGGCTTTCTGCCATTATGTGGTCAGGGTCTTAGGAAAACAAACTACTATTCAAGTTCTTTTTTTCCAGTTTGAGTCCCAATTTTTCCTGTTGTGATGCTCCTTTTCTGGAACTTACTTTTCCTGGCCGTAATTATGACCCATAACTTTGTAGTCTAGGCAGCTTGGGTGCTGTATCCATTCTATACCATTACCTACCATGCGATTGGAGTGAATAAAACTGATCAAGGAAACATTTTAGATAATTTAGGCCATTAAGAGCATAGTATTTGGAGCCAGATCATTTGTTTTTGTATCTTGGTTCCACCACTCACTATCTCTGGGATCTTAAGGAGTCATTTTCATGCTCTATATTTTATGTCTGTAAAATATAGATGATAAGAAGGATGGTCTACCTCACAGGGATGTTATGAAGATTCAGAAAGACACTTCATGTATGTATTTGGAAGTAAACCTACCCATGAGTGAATAGTGAGAATGTATTTTTCTATGTAGGGAAAATGAAACTACAGTCATAGAAAGTTGCATCATGAGTATATCAAGCTGAGTTTGGAAAGCTAGAGCCCTGAATTTTGTCCTGAACCTGTTACAGCTTACCAGATGAACTTGGGCTCTGTACATAACCTCTCTGGGACCCGGATTCTTGTTAGACATCGGGTTAGATAATTTCATAGACCCAGTTTTGTTCTGATAGTCAAACACTCAAGAGTCCTTTACTTTTCAAACTCCTTTGCAAATGCTTTATAAGCATAAATTTATTTAATGCTTATGGGAAGCCTATGATAAAGAATCTAAGGCGCTAAAAGATTAAGTAACTTATTCAGATCACAGAGCTAATAAGTGCTAGGATTTCAGTTAAGCAATCTAGCTCAAAACTACTAATTTAATTACTATGACCCATGATTCAAATATTACATATTTTATTAGCAGAGACCTGACTCTAGACATTGATATCCTTTGCTGAACTAACATAGGCATTGTTCAGGGATATTGGCTTTTTATGACTAATTTCTGTACCAAAATAACATGTGTATCTAAAGTAGAATTTCAGGTACTATGGAATATTCATTCATTCCACCATTTAACAATTTATGCACCCCTGTGTCAAAATGCTTGCTAGTGATCTTTTTCAAACAATGATTTCAACCAGAGACTTTTAGACCAAGTGACATGCCATTACTCAGATGTTTTTCCCTGCATCTTTAGAATTTTCTCTCACGTTAGCACCCAATTGGTAATCTCTGAGGTCAGAAGGACTAATCACAATGTCACCGCAGTAACAAACCAGAAACCACTCATTACAGCATTCCTCACCTCATTCTCTGCCATTTGTCACCTGCTTTGCAAAGATCAGTTAGTCTTGGAAGGGGACTGGATAATTCTTTTCAGGAGCTGGAAGCATCAGGCCTTACCTCCCTTTCTAGTACTCTCTTCCCACTATTAATGAATCATACAGAATTATATATACATGAAATCAGATAATCAAAAATCCTTAGCAACAGAAATGTTTAGAAGACCACAAACTCAAAACTAGAAAAAGTTGTGGAAATTGCTATTCAAGCCCTTTTCTTCAAAGGATGAATGCTTTGTCTATGGTCTCACAGTGAACTAGAGTGAGAATACAAATCTAATGACTTTCTGCAGAGTGACACATTTCTCTTTTACCTTACCACTTCATTTACGTTATTCACCTCTAACTTCCCACAAATCTCTCTTTACTCACTCCTTCATTTCCATTCTCATTATAGCCCGTCAGTTTTCCCTCCCTAGTCCTGGCCCCTAAGTTCTAACCCATGGAGTTCACTCTCTTGGCCAAGCAGAGACGAGTGGAAGGCAAGGAGGAATGGAGAATTGCAAGAAGAAATATTAAGACATCTTTCTTGATAGAAAACATAGAAGGACAGGAAAAGATAAAAACAGAGATAGACTGTGCGATACAGTTGAGGCAAGAAACAGAAAGAGGGAGAAGAAATTTAGAGAAAAATGTACAGAAAGAATTCAGTGGAAGGAAAAGTATGAGAAAAGAACGGTGTTGGAGAGTGGAGTGATCTTGGAAAACTACAAAAGGAGAGGAAATAAAGGGAAAAAAACCAAAGGAAAGTTGAAAACAGGAAAAAACAGGAAGAGACATGGGGGGACAAAAAAAATAAAATGAGAGTTTCTAAGAAACAGCCAAAGGGGAAGTCAGACCTAGTTAAACCAGAAAATAGGTACGCATGGATCTGAGGTGGGCAGGCAGACAAGAGAGAAGGACCAGGCTGAGAGCAGTTCTTACCTGTTGCCCTGCACTGAGGACGAACCAAAAGACGGATGGGTGCTGTGGATTAGGACCTGGCATTTATCCCTAACCCCTGGCTTAGCCCCACCTACCCCGCCTATGGCTGGCCTGGCCCTGCATTGGCCCCAAAAGTATCTCAGGCCTCTGCTAGAGATAAAACTCGAAGTAGTTCCTTCTGGACTTTCCCCTCCTCCAGCTCTGACTCTTCCCGTTCTATTTTCTTTCACTTCTCTCTCTGAGGTAGATCATTTGAACTCTGGGATCAGGACTATCCTTATAGCACTAGGGAACCTTAAGAAAAATCAACTGTCTGTCTGTCTATGTTTTCTATCATAAAAGGAGGGCAACAAAACAAAACAAAAAACTCAAGTGATTGTAGCATAAGTGGAGAAGGTTCTGAAGTTCATTTAGAATACATGGTTATACTTATGAGCACTAACAGTTTCCACAGAGTATGTGTCAGGGTGTTGTAATGATTCAATAATATCATGTATGGAAAACACCACAGTGCTTAGTGTAAAGAAATAAGAGCTAGTGGTGATTGAGTGCTTACTGTTAAGTGCTTTACATGGATTAATTTAGTCTCATAAGAACTTTAAGGGATAGATACACTTTATTAAGAAAGTAGTGCTTGGAGTGGTGAAACAACCTACTGATAATTATCCAAGTAGAAAGTACACAGCCCAACTGTGACCCTAGGCAGTCTGGTAGTAGAACCTACATTCTCTGTTCCCTCTCAGAATATACAGTTAAAAATTTGTTCTCTGTCTTCTTTTTTCTATTACCCTCTCTTTATCCCTTCTAAACATTTTCTTCCTCTTTTCTAGTTTTCTTTTGCCTCTTTCCTTCTCAATCCCAAGGCAGCAGGATTATACCAAGGCAATTTCATCACTGGAGGAGGTTACAGTCATTAATGTGATGTCTTCATAAATAAAATCATAGCCTACATTTTATCTATAAATTTTATTTGGCTATATGCCAATATGCCACGAAGATCTTTCCAAATAAAGTTGCTGTTTAATGGAGTTATAATATTATAGAATCTGAATGTAATGAAATTTATTCAAACACTCCCTTATTGATAAATGTTTAGGCTATTCCTCATTTTAAATATTGAATAACACTGCAGGAAATATCTTTGGGCACATATAGGAGTATATTGATAATATGACATCCTAAAAAGAAAAAAAGAATTCCTGGTCAAAATGTATAAATTTTGTTATTGCGCAGTGCATATTTATGCATCCCCACCAGTGGTGTACCATAGTGTAAGTGTATTATTTTCTCACAGTCTTTCCAATATTATTATTATTATCAATTTTTAGAATGTTTGTTGCTCTTTAGGCACTAAAAGTTATATCTTGGTGTTGCTTTGATGGTTTTCCTTTGATTATTAATGAGATTGAGTATTTTTTATATATTTCCTGATCATGTGTGTACTTCCCTTCTGAATCACCTGATCTATATTTTGCCCTTGTTTGAAATGGGTTAGCAGAAAAGGTAATGGGAAAAATGTATTTACTCTGGAGTCAGATTCACCCACACTTTCTTAGCAGCTGTGTAGTTCACTAAGCTCCAGATTCCTTATTTGGTAAATGGGACTATCATAGAACTGACTTCATAGGATTGTTGTGAGGATGAGGTATAGTTATTATTGTTGTTCATTATCCAAAGTGAGAGAAAGAGACATTTTTGCATAAAGTATAGGTGGTGTCAGACTCAACCACAACCACACAATCTCACACAGACATCATCTGAATATCTACTTTTCGCACGGTTGACACTGGAGATACAAAAATAAGCTAGACATAGACTCTGACCCAAGAGGAATTCCCAGGCAGGTAGGAAGTTACCTAAGACATAGAACTAGTTAGTGCAGGGATAGAGGAAACCATGGAGAAGAGGGTGAGAGAAATGTTTTTTGAGGAAATGCCATATCAGTCCTTGAGAGTGAAACTTACTCTTCTCTCCAGACAGTACTGCTTCTTAAGGAAAAGAAACCAGATGATGTCTGTACGATTGACTAGACCTCAGTGATTTAGGTGTTTCAACTTTTTACCTTACAGTTGCACTGCAATGAACATCATAGTACTTAGAGCTTTGTTCATCTTAGATTATTTTTAGATTATTTTCTCAGCATTAATTTTCTAAAAGTTCATTGAAGCATAATTTGTAAATCATAAAATTCATCCATCTTAAATGTACAATTCAATGACTATTAGTATATTTATAGATTATATTTAAATTATTTTAATTCAATAATATATTTAATTTATAGTTAATTATATTATTTAATGAGAATATATTTAATATATTAATTATATAATATCATATCTAATATAATTTATAATATTTATAATTTATAATATATTATAAATATATATTTATAATTATAAATTTTATTTTTAATTTTTAAATTTTTTTACTTTAAAGAAGAAAAAAATAACAAAATGACAACAATGAATACAAAAACAAAACAATAGAAAAACAATACAGGATTTCAAAACAGACTGATATGAATTAACAGTGGTTGTTATATTACATATTGTTATCTTCAGTGAAGTTGCTTATATTACCAGATGTAAGAATACAAGATTGATCAAACAATTAAAGACAATAAAAAGTAATAAAGAAACATTAGAAATAATGCAGAGCTTCATTAAACAGGATGGTAGGAATTCAGCAATGGTTGTTATATTTCATATTGTTGTCTTCAAATTAGTTGTTCCAATTACCCGATATAAGCATGCAAAATTGGTCAACAGAAAATAAAAAAAATTAAGCATTAACTGTTCCTTTCAATAAACCTATAGACATCAGGAATACACTTACCTCAGCTATCTTTGTATATACATGTATATTTTTTCTTCTTTTTCTTTAATTTTAAAGAGAAAATATAAAAAAGGCATAAATAAAAACAACATAAAAACAATAAAAATGATACAAAATTTCAAAACAAGGGGATAGGAAATCACCAATGGTTTTTATCCTACACACCGCTGTCCTCAAAGTTGTTACTCAGACAACCAGACACAGGCATGTAAGATTGATCAAACAATTACCCATTAACTGTTCCTTTCAATAAACCAATAGAAACTAGTAGTACAATTATCTTAGCTATCTTACGTATATAAATATACCTATTTTTCCCTTCCTTCTTTTTTTTTTCTTTTCCTCCCTCCCAGGTGTTCTTTCCAATCTGAGAAGTATCTATTGTACTTTTCTTTTTCTTTCCCCTTCACAGTATCGATTGTACTTTTCAGAATTTATTTACTCTTTCAGGTTCTAGGGAAGCAATATGGTGTTTACACGTGAGTCTGATTTATTTCACTTATGAGTATGGTGTCAAGTTGCATCCATTTACCTATAAAAGACTTGAGTTTATCTTTCTTTATAGCTGAGTAATATTCCATTACATAAAAGTACCACAATTTTTTTTATTCATTCCTCAGTGGATGGACATTTGGGTTGCTTCCACAATTTAGCAATTACAAATTGTGCTGCTATAAACATGGGTGCGCATATACCACTGTGGTATGATGTTTTTAATTCTTCTAGGAAAATACACAGAAGGGGAATGGCTGGGTTAAATGGGACCTCTCATCCTAATTTT
>NW_004955475.1:2386928-2396700 GCF_000276665.1 Chinchilla lanigera
AGCCACTCTAGGCAATCCGGAAAGGACGCAGTATCAACAAACAAGAGTTTTAAAGCTATTTACTGGGTTTCAGGAACAGTGAGTAGTCCCTAGATGTTAATGGACAAAGAAGAATGTGAAATTACCTGGTAAATCATTTCTTGGAATATGAAATCTCAGCTGGGTACTTGGTTCTTCTAGGTGTTACTGCCTGGATCTTTTTGTTCTTTTACAGTTTTCCTCTTTGTTTTGAATGACTTTCTCCAATCTGCCTCTCTATTATTGTTGTTTTGATGTACTTTAAGTCTTACTTGTTCTTTAGATTCAATTCTCTGTCCTCCAAGTCTCCCTCACTTGCTCTTCTCTGACAGAGGATATTTTTCCTTTTTGCCTCCTTGTTTCCATTTATGTTAGCGTGTCTCCTATAAGAATTCTCTTCAAGAACAGGACTGTTGTGTTACTTGATTTTTTTTGTATCTCTAGCAATCTAACAAGATCTTACTTCACAGTAGGCACTCAACAAATGTTTATTGAAGAAATATATAGAAAGGAACATAAAATAGTTGTCTCTGTTTCTTCTTCACAAACAGTGGTGATACTGGTTAGCTGTCTGTAACTTAACACAATTCACAGGGTATCGTAGGATACTACCTAGGTGTCCAGACTTCGGCTTCTGTCTTTAGTCTGTATGTGTGCTTCTGTCCCTGAGAGGATGCTCATTTCTGACGTTGCTCAGAATCTATTTCTAAGTTCTTTAGAGGGTGTGTGTGTGTGTGTGTGTGTGTGTGTGTGTGTGTGTGTGTTTAAAAATTCTCCTCTATAGTCAGGGGCTGTATTTTAAGATGGCTCAATAAGCCCAAAACAGATATCATACATGCCTATTTAGTTTTTCAGATTATAAGACTGACCAAATTTTATTCCAAAGTAGAACAGAGCATTCATATAAGAATTCCTAGGGATTGTTACTGTCAGAGTCTTTCTCTAGGCCCCCAATTTTGGATCAAGTACCGAATATTAAGAGGTTAGAGTGGAAAGTAGCAAAGAGCCTGATAAGTATTTCTTTCTAAGAAAATGGTTTTGCTTCCATCATGAAACAGCTTGCTCTCCATGGGGGAATGTTCCTGAAATTCTACCTATGAGAGCATCCTAAGCTTCGTAGCTCAAAGGAGTGAGTGACTACAGTCCAGAATCTGGAGTGGCAAGTCACAGAAGTTCATCATCATACTGAACTTTTAAGTTTTTAGGGAGTCACAGAATTGGTCTTATGGAAAGACTTTAAGAGTATATCCAGTATTTGAAAACTGTTATATAAGATTCAATTCTTACTTGCCCTCTGAGAATTAGTAATAAGAAGTCATATAAATGCAGTGATTGTAGAAAGAGGAGGAGCTCTAACCCTGTGAAACATAAAAGAATCAAGAGTGGAAACAAAACTTATAAGTAGGGTTTCTACAGAAAAATCTTTACCTGGAGCTCAAACCTTGTAAACATCATGAGAGTTCATAGCTGGAAGAAACCTTTTGAGTGTCATTTATGTACCAAGGCTCTAAGTTAGGCCTTATGTATTATTTAGCATCAGCAGTCCATAGCAGAGAAAAACTATGTGAATACCATGTATATTGCAAGCTTGAGCAGAAGAACAAGGTCATCAATCATCATACAATACATGAAAGAAGTGACTGATGTAGATTCTATAAGTATTCATTCCTCTGAATCCAAGCTTCATCTCTTATTTTGACCAATTTCTTTACTTTTGTCTTTAATTCTTACTCCTTTTTACTACTAGAATGTTTCTTTTAAAAATTAGTAATGAACATAACATAAATATAATAAGGAACATATGCATAGAGAACTTATGCTTAAAACATATTTTAGGAAAGGATATAAGTTTCTTTGCTTTAAGGAATAAGTTTCTGCTACTTGTTGAGTAAAGATATAGAATCCAACACTCTCTGCGAATCAGTTCCTATTTGTAACTTGTTGTATATTCACTTGATTGACCTGTTGGTGAATGCTCAAAAGCTTTCAATGCTTGAAGTCTTAATCACAGTGGTAGGGTTATTGGGCACGTTATATTCCAGCTTAGTATTCATAGAATTGGAGGTAGAAAGTATGCAAAATGGAAAGAACTTGGGGTTTGACATCAGAAGTTAGTCTTACTACTTTCTAGTTGTGTGGTTTTTGTATAACTTAACCTACCTTAAGTTTCTCATCTCTAAAATGATTGATACTACCAGTTATGGTTTACATCTAGATGTCCCCCCCAAGGCTCATGCACTCATAGGTGAGGGATGTGGAGATGATTAGATTATGGGAGTATGATATTTATCAGTGGATTAGTCTACTGATGTGTTTATAGCTAAATATGATATTGGGAGGTGAAGCCTGGTTGGAGGAGATGGGTCACTGGGGACACGGCCTGGAAGGGTCTATCTCCCACCTTCCTCCCATGATCTCTCCCTCTCGCTCTCTCTCTTTCTTTCTCTCATGCATGCTGTCCTTCCCAACACCAACCCATGATCTATCTGTTTCTCTTTTGCCATGCTTCTCTACCATGCTACCCTGCCTTGAAGCCAGCAGACTATGGGCAAAACTTCTATAAACTGTGAGCCAAAATAAACCTTTCCTCCTTTAATTTGCATGTGTAGAGTATTTCCGATTTTGGTACCAGAAAAGTGGGGTTGTAGCTCTGACTACCTGACCACTTGGTTCGGAAGCCTTTGAAACTGTCTCATGGAAGGAGTTGGAAAGGGTTGGTGATGCTGGCTGGAGCAGCGATCCTAGAATGCTGTAAACTGGCAGAACGCTCAGGCCCGTAGGCTGGTCCCCAATCAACTCCACAATTATGAATTCCATACCTTGGCTCAGCCACCACCAACTTAGAGCCAGCTCCATGATTTTTCCCTCTGTATGGAATGACAGACGTGCCAGCCAAACAATGGACCTGATCTTGGAAAAGGCAAAAGTCTGGAGTAGGGGGTCTGACATGGCTAACTAGAGGAGCAGTCACATCATAGCAGCTGAGGAAAGATCCACGGAGAACGAATGATCTGGAAGAATCAGTGGTAGTAGGAAGCTGCAAGGAAAACATACAATACTGCTCCCAGAGTGGCATTCTGCATTAAACAGTTGGTGAGTGACCTGGGTCCATCACCCGCCACTACAATTGCAAAACAAGAGCTAGCAGGGATGCAATTATAGGGAAGGGCTCAGCATGTGAACCTGGGGCCCAAAGCAGCCCCTTGGCTCCAAGCCACACTCCACACTGTCAAGTTCCCAGAGTGGATGAGAGAAGGACAGCCTTCTGATAACAACTATTTTATTTTTTTTTCCGGTACTGGAGATCAAACTTTTCTGGTACTGGAGATCAAACTCACAACCTTGCACTTGCTGGGCAGGCGCTGTGCTGCTGAGCTAAATCCACAGCCCCTAGTAGCACAATTTGTAATTGCTAAAATGTGGAAGCAACCCAAATGTCCATCAACAGAGAATTGGATAAAGAAAATGCAGTATTTATATATAATGGAATACTACTTGGCTATAAAGAATGACAAATTTGACACATTTGTAGGAAAATGAATGCATGTGGAAGTATAATGTTGAGCAAAGTAAACCAGATACACAAACTTAAATACTGTATGGTATGTCCCATTTGAGTGAGTCAAAGTACAAAATAAGAAAATGATAAAGGGTGGGTGGAAAGGGAGAAGGAGACACATCTCTTGCAATATGGAAGTGGTCCAAGGGAACAAGGGAAAAGGGTGAGGAGGTGGAGAAGGGGAAATAAGAGGAAAAAAATGTGCCATGTACATAGACATCATAATTCCAACTAATGTAAACACTAACATAATGCAAGCTAAGACAAATAATATGAACAATTTACAAAAGGGAACAGGGGTACTGGAAAAGCAGAGGAGAGGGGAAGATAATGGGAACGGGTTTTTTTTTTTAAAAAACTGTAATATGTACATGTAACCAAAGCCTAAGATGACTGTTAACTGCATGGACTGCAAACATGTACTAATAAAGTAATTTTTACAAAAGAATGCTATAAGCTGAGCTTGATGGAAGATTTCGATCAGAGCTCAGATGACCAACATGTTACTAGAAAAAGAAATGGAAAAGAGCAGGCTCGGGAGGTTTCAGTAGGGAACAAGAAATCCACTGACAGTTGGATTCCAGGCCGTGTTTTATGCTCTGATGAAAATTTGCCCATATTTTGCTCATTTACTGAGATTTTGCAGAAGACTGGGATTAAGGGTGGTGAACTAATCAATTAGGTTGAGAGAATTTCAAGGCAGCTGAACATTCAGGCTGTGGTGTGCCGCCATGCAGCTCCAAGCATTCTGATAAGAATGAAGGGAAAGAACATATCAGATAATGCATTTTCCTACTTCTCTTAAACCTAAACATTCTCTTAGGTTACCCTGTTGAGGAATAACACTCCCATTTTAGCTATTCCAAAGCCAGAATCTTGTTTATTTTCTTAGACTACTAGTTTTGTCTCAGATCTTATATGCAGTCTATTACCAACTTCTCTTTATTTTTCCATCTTTCTCATAACTTGCTCTTTCTATTCCTAATGTCACTGAAAATAGAAGCTTCATCTCTCACTTGAACTGACAGCTTCACTGGCCTCATTATCTCCAGTTTTATTCTTTGTTATTGTGAGAGCAGTGCTATGGATTTATCCAGATGTTACCCTGAAGCTGCATGAGCTTACAGGTAGGGCATTTCAGAGGTGATTGGATATAGTGTGTGTGAACATGGATTGAGGGTGTGTGATAGCTAAATTAGTTTAGTATAGTTCTGGGTATGGACAACAGGAAGGGCCACCCTGAGTGTGGCTGGGACCATCCAATAGGCTAGTAGTCTTGACTGGATAAAATAGAAAAGAATGCTTGGTGGGGAGGGGTCCTTCCTGCTGCCCTGCTATTGAATGTTTCTCTTTGGGGATACCCCTCTGCCGTGCTGCCTTGACTTGGAGCCAGCCAACTATGGACTGAAACCTCTACAAACTTTGAGCTAAAATAAACCTTTACTCCTTCAACTTGTGAGTGTTGGGCATTTTGTCCTAGGAATGACAAAGGCAACTAAGACAAGCAATCTCTGTAAAACATAAAAATTTCTACTATAATCTTTCCAGATATTAATATAACATAGTCCCTATCTAGGTATGTAGTATTCTACTGCACCATTCTTTATTATGCATCCTTTTTAAATATGTCAAGATCTTATACCTTCATGTATTTGTACATTATGATCTTCCCTTTACTTGAACTTCTCACCCTTTGCCCTCGCCTCATTGACCTATCTTAACTAGAATTAGATTTTGCCTTTAAACTACAAATATTGACTGGCGTAGTATTGCACACCTGTAATCTTGGGAGGCTGAAGCAGGAGGATCTCATGTTGAATTTCGACCCAGTCAACTTAGCCATGTAGGGAGATCCTGTTTCAAAATAAAAACAAGCTGGGGAGATAGCTCAGCATGAAGGCCCTATGTCCAACTGTAGTACCAAAAAATCATCTACACATATATATCACCTCCTCCCTTTCTGGTGTGCCAATTGTGTTCTATCCTTTACTGTTTTTTGAGACAAGGTCTTACTGTGTAGTTCAGGATGGCCTTGAACTCACTATATAGCCCAGATTGTCCTCAAACTAACAGTGATACTCCTGCCTTATCCTCCAGAGTGCTGGGATTACAGGTGTATGCCACCACACCCAGCTGTCCTTAACTTTTTAGCGATTATAATACTATGCTATAATTTTATACCTGATTTTCCATACACTAAGCCCTGAATTTCTTAATGGAATAGATCTTTAACTTAAATATATTTGAGGTATTAGGAGCAAGAATTAATGGACATAATGTTGCTAAGATAGAAAGTTTTTCCCCAGGCTTAGTCAACAGTGTCATTTACTGGAATAAAAACAAGAAGAATTGACTCAGGAGGAGAGACTAGTTCGTTCGCTAATGCACTTGAAAATACCAAATAAAAACTTTTAAACATGTCTATTTTTGTGAAAATTGGAAAATATAAAAAATTCGTAATTTTGTTCCCACAAGAATTATTTAATTGACCCCAAAACTGAAATATTGAGTGCAACACTATGTCCTAGATTAAGTTCTATAAGAGAGCAAAGCATTCTAATCAGGTAAACAACATTAAACACTATTTTACAATGTAGAAACTAAAGACAGTTAAATATAGCTAAAGTACTATAGAATGTCAGAATATCAGAGATCAAATTCATAATTTAAGGAAAAATACAAGCAAATCTCATGATATTTTATGTACTTTTTGTTGGTTGTGACATTTAAAAAATTGTGGTAAAATATACATAAAATTTACCATATTAAACACTTTAAGATGTACAACTGAGTGGCATTAAGTATAGTCACACTATTGTTGAACTATTACAACCATCTGTCTCTAAACATTTTCATCTTGCCAGACTTAAACGCTGTACCCATTAAACTCTACCAATTACATGATAACTCCTTTTTCTCCCCTCTTCAAAGTTTCTGGTAACCGCTATTCTATTTTCTGTCTATGTATGTCACTATGTATGTCATATGTATGTACGTGCCTCATATATGTGGAATCATATAATATTTGTCCTTTTGATACTGACTTATTTCTTTTACCATAATGTTTTCAAAGTTTACCCACATATGTGTCAGAATTGCCTTCCTTTTTTAACTTGGATAAATGTATTTACTTTAATATTTGTATTAATTTTTTATTCTTATAAAGTATTACAGATAACACTGATTTTATTATACATTACAGGAAGAGTATAATATATTATGGAGTAGTTAAATCTAGCTAACTATGGCCTAAACAATATTCTGTTGTACATATGTACTGCTTCTACTTTTGCTTGTTTAAAATAATACTACAGATATTCCTTTCAGAAGACACCCGTTCCACTAATTTTTACCCATTTTCATTATACCTTCCTATTCTAGACTACTGTCAATTCATTCATGAGTTATTACAATAACGAAATTTTTTAAAATAAAAGCTAGTTTTTAATACACTAAATTTAAGAATTCCAAATATATAATATTGAGTCTAAGTGCATCTGGAAACATCACACCTTGTAAATTATGATATAACAAAAACTAGAAAATTTGACTCTACATAAAAATCATCAAATGTAAATGATAATTTGACTGTAAACTATGTACTGTGTACTGATAATTATATCATCTCCGTAAACATATGGGGATCTGACAGTGTTGTGCTGAACCTGATATGTATAGAAAACAAGTCAAAGTAATATATTTTTTCACAGTTTTCATAAAGGTCTGTCTTATTCCTGGTGTGTACACAGTTAATAGTTAAATATATTTAAATAATATATAGGTGGCTGCATGACTGCAGCATTGCTGGATAGCCATTCCAACTAAAAATCAAGTAACAAGTGTTTAAAATGTAGCTTTTGTTTAGGTTATCTTTTATCCCAATCACCCTCTTTGGTGGTAAAAGGCTGCTGTGCACAGTAGAAATATATGGAAGCCAAATCTGATATCCTTTCCCAGAAGTTTCCTTCAACTGTATTAAGCCTGCAACACAAGCACAAACCTGTTTGTGACATCCAGCATAAATATTCTTCACATTTATCACAGCAAACAGTGCAAGCTGTACACCCACCCTCAGAGTTGGAGTGTAGTCCATTCCAACTAAACCACAGTTGTTAACCTCTGTAGAAATGCTCACACTGGGATCTATCTATTGTTTAGCTGCACTCCAAAATGAGTGCACATGGTACCTTATATCTAAGCAAGTTTACAGAAGTATAAAAATTTTCACATACTAAATGTCATGAACAAAACCCAGACTACAAGAGAAATATTGCAAAGAATCAACAAATTGGATCTCACCTTATTAAAAAGCTTTTGCACAACAAAAGAAATCTCCGACAGACTGAAAATACAACCCACAGAGTGAGAAAATTTATAACTAGTTTTCCCACAGACAGGACATATATATCTATTTTTAAAAAATTTTTAATTTTTTTTTTTGCAGTACTGGGGATTGAACTCACAACCTTGAGCTTGCCAGGCAGGCGCTTACACCACTGAGCTATATCCCCAGCCCCTATATATATCTAGAACATATAAAGACTTGAGAAAAATCAGAGCCCCCAAATTCAAAGATCCAATCAGAAAAGGACATCTGAGATGAATACAGCGTTCTCATATGAAGAAATACAAATGACAAATAAATGCATGAAAAAATGTTCAACATCACTGGTCATTTGAGAGATGCAAATTAAAAGAACACTGAAATTTCAACTTACCCCAGCAAGAATGGCTATCATTAAAAAAAAACAACCGATAACAAATGCTAGAGGGACTGTGGGGAAAAAAGAACACTTCTCCACTGTTGATGGGAATGTAGACTCGTGCAACCACTGTGGAAATCAGTGTGGACATTCCTTAAAATCTGGGTTTAAAGGTCCCATTCGACCTATCTATTCCCCTTCCGGGTATCTTCCCAGAAGAATTAAAAATATCATATCACAGTGAAATATGTGTACCTATGTTTGTAGCAGCACAATTTGTATTAGCTAAATGTTAGAAACAACCCAAATGCCCATCAACTGAGGAAATGATACAAAAGTTTTTTTTTATATAATGGAGTGCTACTTAGTCATAAAGGAGGATAGACAGGAAACATATCTAGGTAAATGGATGCAACTTGAGACCACACTCAAAGGTGAAATAAATCAGCTCCATATGTGTAAACATGTTATTGTTTCACTAGTGTGAGAAATTGAGCAAGCAAATAGGATCCAAAATGTACAATAGATATCGTGAACTTGGAAAAAACTGTTTGAAGAAAAGACAAACTGTGAAGGGAGAAAGGGGTAAGGAAGAATCGGAAAAAGAAATAAATTTATGTATACACAAGATAGTTAATTTAGTTATACAGCTAGCTTCTCTTGGTTCATTGAAAAGAATGTTTTGTGCTAATATTGTATAGATATGATATTATGCCTGTATCTTCTACTCTGTTTAACTAGTATGAAGACAACAATATACAATGCATCACCTATTGTTCTGCTTTGTTTTTGAGACAGGGTCTTGCAATTCAGGTTGGCCTTGAGATCACATTGTAGCAAAGGCTGGTCTCAAACTCACAGTGATCCTCCTGCCTCAGACTCCCGAGTGCTGGGATTACAAACGTGCACCACCATGTCCGGTTGCATCAACTATCGTAACAAAAAACAAAGAAAAAAAAGATTTTCACATACTTTCCAATAATTTGATCATACACATTCTGTCGCATCATAAACATTAGTGTAAAACTGGAAGACTCTCAATCTTTACCGAACTGCAAAGTTATTCCTTGTAAGTTTTGATTTGGCACTGTCAAAGGTCCTCTGGTTTCCAGTATGCTAGCCTCATAATCAAAGATAGGTTTGCAGGTCCAGAAAATGCAAAGCCAGCACTGTAATTAAGCTTTACACATTCTTTGTTTTTTAAAAAAAAAACAACCTTGATTCAACCACCTTTGAAAATCTGTATGATGAGAAATATTGTATTAGACAACATTTTTCTTTTGGTGTTTATTTTACTTAGTATGTATAATGTTTACAGGTTTCATATTGTAGAATGTATCAGAATTTTTTTTTAATTTTAGAAATAAAAGGAGGAAAATACTAACAGACAAACAACATTTTACAAAATAGCATAGGATCAGTACAGACATTACAGAGTTACAAACAGAGTGGTAGGGAATTAACAATGCTTATTGTATTACATATTGATATC
>NW_004955475.1:2396885-2398910 GCF_000276665.1 Chinchilla lanigera
CTATCATATCTCCTAGATTAAATTAACTCTTTCAGGCTTTACACTATTTATTTCTATATTTTAATTTTTAAATTTTGTTTTAAAGAGAAAGGAACAAAAAAATTAACGAACACAAATACATAAACTAAACACAAAAGCAATAAAAATAATATAGAATTTCAAACAAGGTGATAGGAAATTAACAGGGGTTGTTGTATTACATGTTGTCATCTTCAAATTGGTTACTCAGATAAATAAATATAGGCCTGTAAGATTGATCAAACAATTATACATTAACTGTTCTTTTCAATAAGCCAATAGAAATTAGTAGTACAATTATCTTAGCTATCTTATATATATATATTTTCCCCTTCTTTTTTTCTTTTTTCTTTTCCCTTATCCCAGTTGTTCTTTCCTTTTGAGCAGTTTCTTTTCCTTTAACAATATCTATTATACCTTTAAGATTTTATTTACTCTTTCAGGTTTTTTACACTAGGGAGACAATATGATATTTAGAAATGCAGGTCTGATTAATTTCACTTAGCTAGAGACCAGCTATGGTCTCTAGCTGCATCCATTTACCTATAAAAGCCTCGAGCTTATCTTTTCTTATGCCTGAGTAATATTCCATTACATAAAAATACCACAACTTTTTTATACATTCCTCAGCTGATGGGCATTTGGGTTGTTTCCACGATTTTAGCATTACACATTGTGCTGCTACAAACATGGATGCACATATATCACTGTGATATGTTTTCAGATCTTCTGGAATTATACCCAAAAGGGAAATACCTGGGTTGAATGGGACCTCTAATCATAGTTTATTGAAGAATCTCCAGACTGATTTCCAAAGTGGTTGCATCAGTCTACACTCCCACCAACAGTGAAGAAGGGTTCCTTTCCCCATAGCCCCTCCAGCATTTCTTATTTGTTGACTTCTTGATGACAGCCATTCTTTCTGGTGTGAGGTGGAATCTTGGTGTTGTTTTAGCTTGCATTTCTTGAATTAGTAATGATGTTGAACATTTCCTCATGAATTTATTTGCCATTTATAATTCTTTATCTGAGAAGTGAGGATCTCAGATGCCCATTTTTGTATTCGGTCTTTGAATTTGGAGGCCTGATTTTTTAAATTCTTAATATTTTCTAGATAGAAGTCCTTGGTCCAAGGGAGAGTTGGCTAAATTTTTTTCCCAGTCTGTGGGTTTTCTTTTTACTCTGTTGGTGATTTCTTTAGATGTGCAAAAACTTTTCAATAGGATGAGATCCCAGTTATTGATTCTTTCAAGTATTTCCCATGCAGTTTGGTTTTTGTTCATGAACTCTCTGCCTACCCCTGTGTCTTCAAGATTTCTATCTACTTCTCTTCCAGTAGATTTAGTGTTTCTGTTTTAATATTTGAGTCTTTGATCCATTTGGATTTCAGTTTAGTGCATGGTGATAGACATAGGTCTAGTTTTAGTCTTCAGCATGTGGTGAGCCAGTGTTTCCAGCACCATTAATTAAAAAGGCTATCTTTTTTTATCCATTTTTCTGTTGATGGACATTTGGGTTATTTCCATGATTTAGCTATTACAAGTTGTGCTGCTATAAACATGGATAAAACTATGTGGTATTTTTATACAATGGAGTTTTACTCAGCTATAAAGAAAGATAAACTAGAGGCTTTTATAAGTAAGTGGATGCAACTAGAGACATACTAATAATTAAAATAAGCCAGACTCACATGTGTAAACATCATATTGCCTCTCTACTATAAGAACCTGAAAAAGTAAATAAAATCTGAAAGGTACAATAAATATTGTGAAAGGGAAAGAAACTGCTCAAATAGGAAGGAGAAACTGGGATGAAGAAGGAGAGAGGAAAAAGAAAGAACGAAGAGAAAAAATATGTATATATATACACACAAGGTAGCTAAGATAATTGTACTACTAATTTCTATTGGTTTATTGAAAGAAATAGCTAATGTGTAATTGTTTGATCAATCTTACAGGCCTATATCTGGTTATCTGAGCAACAACTTTCAAGATGACCTTATGTAAT
>NW_004955475.1:2400095-2401170 GCF_000276665.1 Chinchilla lanigera
TTCATTGAAGATAACAGTATGTAGTGCACCTACCATTGTTAATTCTTATTTTGTTTTGAGGTCATGTATCATTTTTGTTATTTCTGTGTTTTTATTTTTGTCTTCATTGTTGTTGTTTTGTTAGATTTTTCTCATTAAAATAAAAAACACATAATGAGGCTATCTTGCTTCCTGTGAACATATTTGGTCCGTTTGTCAAAGATAAGGTTGCTGAGTTTGTTTGGGATTGTGGCTGAATCTTCCAGTCTGTTACATTGATACTGAGGTCTCTTTTATGCCAATACCATGCCAATTTTATCACAGTAGCTTTGTAATATAATTTCAAGTCAGGGAATGTGATGTCAACTGCCATGTCTTTGTTGCCCAGGATTGCTTTTGCTATTCTGGGTCTCTTCTGGTTCCTGATGAATTTTAGGAATGTTTTCTCTGTATCTGAGGTATACCAGTGGTATTTTGATTGGGACTGAATTGAATCTGTATAACAATTTTGGGAGTATGGCCATTTTCACAATGATGGTTCTTCCTTTCCATGAGCAAGCAATGTCTTTTCATTTTCTGAAGTCTTCTTCAATCTCTTTTTTTCAGAGTATTGTAATTTTCACTGTATAACTCTTTAATTCTTTTGTTAGATTGATTCCTAAGTGTTTCAATTTTTGGATGCTATTGTGAAAGTTATGGTTTCCCTACTTTCTCTGTCAGTGTATTTGTTGTTTGTGTACAAGAATGCTATTGATTTTTGAGTGTTGGCTTTGTATTTAGCTACACTACTGAATTTGTTTATTAATTCTGCAAGTCTTTTGGTGGTTTTAGGGGTCTTGAATGTAGAGTATTATCTCATCTGTGAATAATGATAATTTCCCTTCTTCCTTTCCTTTCATTATTCCTTTTGTTTCCTTGTCTTGTTTAATTGGCCTGCCTAATGTTTCTAGAACTATGTTAAATAGGAGTGGTGCCAGTGGACATCCATGTCTTGTTCCTGATTTTAAAGTGAAAGCTTTCAGTTCTTGTCTATTTAGTATGATGCTGCCTGTTGGTTTCTTATAGATAGTTTTGATCAGATTGAGGTAAAGACCAT
>NW_004955475.1:2406833-2444229 GCF_000276665.1 Chinchilla lanigera
GTTTCAGCTGGGAATTGTGGTGGTATGCATCCAGCCCACACTCAGTCCCAGGAGCCCTCTGGGTTTTGTTTCTTGATCCACTCTGCAAGTCTGCTTCTTTTGATTGGTGAATTGATGCTGTTTACATTGATGGTTATAACTGATATGTATTGGCTTATCTTTGTCATGGCATTTTCCTTCTTTTCGTTCCCTAATTTTTGTCTCTGTTTAATTGCTTACTCTGCTTGATGGTTCTTTTCCATTGTTCTTGAAATATTGGTCACTTTTATGGCTTTCTAGAATATCTTTTCATAGTCTTTGTAGGATTGGTTTTGTGGTCATGAATTTTTTCAGTTGTTTTTTCTTATGGAAATATTTTATTTCTCCATTAATTTTGAAGGATAACTTTGCAGGGTACATCAATCTGGGTTGGAAGTTGTCTTGTTTTAGGACATGAAACACTTTATTCCAAGCACTTCTTCATGTGATTGTTTGTGTTGAGAAATTTGCCATGATTCTGATGGGCTTTCCTTCATAGGTGATCTGTTTCTTTTCTCTAACAGCTTTTAACATTATGTTCTTTTGCTGAATTTCTAGGTTCTTGATTATTATATGTGTGTGGGTGTTGATTTATTTTGATTATGGCTAATTGGAGTTATATATGCCTCACTTAATGGTATGTCCAATTATTTTTTCATGCTTGGGAAATATTCTGCTATTCCTTCCTGCAAATACTCCTTCTGTCATTTGTGTTGCCTCCTGCTGTTTTGTTCATACCTATTAGTCTTACATGGTTTTCATTTACATCATCTTGCAGCTGTTGAATTGTTATTTCCTGGTTCCTTGTTATTTTTAAGAGATCTTTCCTTTCATGATCATTAGCTGCAAATCTGTCTTCAAGGTCTGAATGTCTAACTTCTGCTTCATTCAAGCGGTTTTGGCAGCTTTTGATGGAAGTTTTAATCTCCTCGATATCGCTTTGAATCTGTTTCATGCATTCTAGTTCTTTCCTATATTGTTCATTCAAGATTCATCATTTTCTATATTCCCCTATTTTTAAATCTATGCCTTCTTTAGATGTGCTGAGTAATTTTTTCACTATTGTTGTCACTTCTTTTTTTTTACCTGAAAGATTGTTTCTGATCTGATTTTTTCTATGGCCTGAGAGAGTTGTTTCTTCACTTCCATTGCTATCATTTCAGAAATTTCCGGTGTGTGACTTCCACGTTCTCCTATGTCAATGTCTGCTGGTCTTGTTCTAGGTAGGGTGGAGGTCTGTGATTGCATTTTGCTCCTTTGTCTTGTCATTTTCGATGCAGGATATGGAGTGCTGAGCCTCACCCATCCTTGACAGCTCACTGGGTTTCCTGAGTGTGGGGCTTTCCACAGAACGGCTGCAGGGTTTAGAATGCCATGTCCAGCCTCTCTCAGGAGCTCACAGAGTGTCCCTGCCTCTCCCAGGGGTCAGACTTGCCCTGCAATGGTGGCAGGAGGTGAGTCACAAGGTAGGAGCTCACAGAGAGTGACTGGCTTTTTCTGAGGCTCAAATACATACTGCAGTGGCAGAGGTTTATTTCTATTTTAGGCTGAACAATATTATACTGTGTGTGTGTATATATATATATATACATATATATAAAATCATGTTTTGTTTAGTCATTCATTTGTTGATAGATTTTTAGATTGTTTCTACTTCTTGGGTATCACTTGGCTATTAGTATACAAATAAGTTTAAGTATGTACCCAGTAATGGAATTGATGGATGACATACTGATTTTATTATGTTTGTTTAAACAAGTTTTCCTCCCATAATTAGTTTCTAACTTTATTGAGATCAGAAAAAGATATATTTCATTATTTCAGTCTTAAATTCATTGGAATTTGTTTATGGCTCAACTTCTGGTCGATCCTTTAGTATGTTTGAGAAAAGTGTATATTCTGCATGTCAGTGACTTATTCTGTATATATGTGTTCACTCTATTATGTTTGAGTCATCTATTTCCTTATTGATCTTTTCTCCACTTGCTCTATTTCTTATTGAAAATATCATGTGATATATATATATATATATATATATATATTTGCTAAGATAATTATACTACTAATTTCTATTAGTTCATTGAAAAGAATGGTTTGTGCTTATATTGTCTGATCAATTTTTGTGCCTATATCTTGTAATCTGAGCAACCTCTTTAAAGATAATATGCATTATATTAAACATTGTTAATCTATTATATTTTTTGAATTTGTTTCATTGTTTTTATTGTTTTTTCTCTTTAAAATTAAAAAAGAATATGTCATTTGGAAACCTCTAACCATTGTTGTGGAAATATTTATTTCCTCTTTAATTCTTTTTAAAAATTTACTTTAATAGTATATGTGTTGTGGAACATAATGTTTATATTCCTTATGGGAATATAACCTTATGCAACACATACCTATCCCTGCACCATCTCTTTTTTTTATGGAAAAAAGGTAATACAAAATTTCATAACAAAATCATAGGAAAATAACAATAGTTAATACATTGCATATTGTCATTTAAAGTAGTTATTCAGAGTATAAGATATGTGCATTAACATTTCTCTAATCAATATTAGCATGAACTTCCCTTGTCAATGAGCTGAGACACTACTAGTATAATTGACTTACATTTTTCCCTTTTCCCTTATGTCCTTTCCCATTTCCCACATCCTAGATCTTTTATCTTTTTAAACAGTTTCTTCCTACTTCACAATATCTATTGTACATTTTAGACCTTATATACTCTTCCAGTTTCTCACACCAGGGTATAATATAATGTTTAAACATGTGAGTCTCATTTATTTCACTTATGAGTATGGTCTGGAGTTCCCTCCATTTACCTATAATATTTCAAGTTTATCCTTATTTACAGCTGAGTAGTACTCCATTGTATAAAAATATGTCTTTCTTATCCATCCCTTGGTTAATGGGCATTTAGATTTTTTCCAAGGTTTAGCTATTAGAAATTGTGCTGCTGTAAGATGGGTACATATATATCACTGTGGTGTGATGCTTTTTATTCTTCTTTGAAGAAGCCCAGAAGGTGAGTAAATGGGTCAAATGAGACCTCTAATCCTAGTTTTTGAGGAATCTCCATACTGATTTCTACAGTGGTTGCACCAGTTCATACTCCAACCAACAGTGGAGAGGAGTTCCTTTTTCCCCACAGCCCCTTCAGTATTTGTTATTGGTTGATTTCTTGATGATAGCCATTCTTCTTGGTGAGATGGAATCTCAGTATTGTTTTAATTTGCATTTTTCAAATTACCAATGATGTTGAAGTTTTTTTTATATATTTATATGCCATTTATATTTCTGTATCTGAGAAGTGTCTATTCATCTCAGATGGCCATATTTAGATTGAGTCTTTGAACTTGAGGTTTCTGATTTTTTTGCTAATTTATATGTTCTAGATAAAATTCATTTGTCTGAGGCCCAATTACCTAAGTTTTTTCCCACTCTATAGGTTTTCTTTTCACTCTCTTGCTGATTTCTTTTGATGTGCAAAAGTTTTTAATAAGATGAGATTCCAGTTGTTGAGTCTTTCAAATATTTCCTGTGCAGTCTGGGTTTTGTTTAGGAAATTTCTACCTACACCCATGTCTTCAAGATTTCTACCTAGTTTCTCTTCTGGTAGATTTATTGTTTCTGTTTTAATATTGAACTTTTGATCCATTTTGACTTCATTTTAGTGCATGATGATAGACATGGGTCTACGTTTAGTCTTTAGCAAGTACAGGGTCAGTTTTTCCAGCACCATTTATTAAAGAGGCTGTCTTTCTTCCAACCTGCACCATCCTCGATCCTTCATATTTGAAAAAGATCTGTCTCCCTCTTTTCTATCAGCTATCTATTATTTTATTCTTTGTTTATAATTTGGGTTTCTCACATAGAAGTAATTATGCAATATTTAAGTTTATGTGTTTTATTTGTTTTACTTTTAATTATAGTCTCAAAGTTCATCCATTTTCCTAGAAATGCCTCAAATTTATCTTTCTTAATGGCAGAGTAGTATTCCATGGTGTCTAAATACCATAACTTGTTTATCCATTCATCTCTTGATGAACATATAGGTTGTTTCAAAATTTGGCTATTATGAATTTTGCTGCTGTAAACATTGGTATGGTTGTATCACTGTAATGTGATATCCTTAACCCTTTGAAAAAGATATCTAGAAATTGAATAACAGAGTCAAATGGAATTTCTACTTTCATGTTTTTTTAAGTATCTCCACTCTGATTTTCATAGTGTTTGTACTACTCTACATTTTCACCAAGTGTACAAAATTTTTCTCTTTTCCCTGAAGCCTGTACTATTTCAGGGCTCTCATTTTTGGTGCAAACATGCTTTTAATTGTTATGTCTTGGTGAATTCACTATTTTTTCAATATATCAAAATTTTTCTGTTTTTCTTAACAGTTTTTGATTTAACATCTAATGTGTCTGTTGATAGTATAACCAATCCATCTCTATTTTGGTTACTATACATATGACATATGTTTTCCCATCTCTCCTCTTTCAATCTACTTGTATCTAGCTAACATGAGTCTCTTCTGCATCCATAGTGTTGTAGTCTAAAATCCTGAGACCCCAACCCCACTACCAGAAGCTGGGATCAGTATGAACTTCTGTTAAATTGAAATCATAGGAATTGGCACCTTACCCTAAACCTTCAGCAGACTTGCTGGGATTATCAAGCATGGATGTGGGTTCTGACTTGGATAGTACCACAAAACTGTACACCTTAAAAGATAGCAACAGGCTTGAAGAAACAATCTTTTTTCATTTTTTTCCTTCTCTCTCTCTCACTTTTTTTGCTTGTGCTCATTTTTTGTTGTTGTTTATTGCTATTTTTGTTTTTGTTTCTACTTTTCATTAGTGTGAACATTGCTTTTAGTTTTCTTGTTGTCTTTTTTCTTTCCCTTTGGTCTTTTTACTAGTTTCTTGAAGCATGTGTAATCTTCCTTTTTCTTTCAGCCTTACTTCTAATCACTTTCTCTTCTTTGATTTCTCTATTTTTCTTATCTCTTTTAAATGTTCTCCTCAGAGAATAAAATTGCTCCATTAAGTGGATACTTACTGTGTATAATTTTCTGATTTGTTTTAGATTTTGCTATATAACTATAGATCTTATGCATAAAGTTGCAAATTAAAAGTTATGACAGTTCATTATTTTTCTTGACTGTGCTTGATTCTATTGTTATTACTGATTGTACTACTTTAGCCAATGTGATGTAGTTATTTGGACTAGTTATTATTCCTTGTATGCCAATATTGACATTGTCTGGGGTGGGGATTATAATCAATATCATAGTCCAATACCAAAGTACTGAGTACTAGACCAGCAGCAACCACTCATCACTATTAAATGGAAGAGGCACAAATTTGGGACAGATTCAAAAGTCAAAAGGCAGCTGTGTGTAGAAGACATTTTTGAAAAGTAGTCATTTCCTTAAGAGATCTCAGTACTAGTAATAAAGCTATGCATCATAAGCAATTTACAACCATCAATGCAGGAAACAAATAGAAAATGTGAAAACACGGAAGCAAAATAAAATCCCAGACCTCCAGCTCACCCAAGGCAAATCCAGGGAGCATTGAAATAGTAGAAATCAAAAGCCACCCAGCTGAAATTTCTGTGATACTAGCAGTGGAAATATCAAGCAGATGATTGAGTTTCTAGAACAAATCAAATCAGTAATAATTACCAAGATAATGCAAGATATGTTAACCATAGTGAAAGACATGGTTAGTCAATCCAGAGTAGATAGAAATTAAAACAACAGACAATCTAAGAAAAGTGATAGAAACGATGAATTCCCAGCGTAGTATAGAATTGATTCACATAAATCAGATTTAAATAGATATCTAGAACATTAAAAATTCTAGTGAAAGTGTATTCCACAGGCCCAATCAATGTGAAGATAGAATATCAGATCTAGAAGACAGGTGTGAAATTAGTGATAAATGAGAGGCTTCTTAATAATAATAAGGGCCCACAAAACACCAATCCAACAGTTGTTAGATGATGCAAAGAAAAATAACAAAAATTAATCAGAAATAATGAAAACTCAGAAGAAAGCACATAGAGAATAAAAGAAACCTGTTCAAGGAAGTAATGGCAGCAAACGTCCCAAGCACGGAGAAAGAATTTCATATACACATAAGTGAAGTAATATAGAGCTACAATGATCCAAAAAGAATTATATCAAGGAATATAATAGTCCAGATTCCACAAATTTGGTATAAAAATAGAATATTAAATGCTGTAAGAGAAAAGAAACAAAACACTTATAAAGTAAAGCCTATCAGAATCACAGCAGACTTCTCAACAACAACAACAAAAAATGCTTAAGTCAAGGAGAGTAGGAGTGAAGTATTTAAAGTCCTAAAACAAAATAACCCCAACCCTGATTGATGTAGCCCACAGAATTTTACTTCAGGGGCAACCCACTTTTTAGGGCCCCTTCTGTCTTTCTTAGACAGAAACTCTCTCTCTCTCTCAATAAATTACTTCTACCATTCACCTCCATTATTCCTAGAATTAATTCTTCAGTTTTAGAGAACATGAACTCAGTGTTTTGGACACCCAGCAGGTGGGGAATTATAATATTTCCCCTATATTATTTGGAGGTCCATATATCATCCCTATATCATACATCCCTATATCATACATTCCTATGTCATTTGGAGGTCTTCTATTGAAATAATTTGGTGGAGGTAAGAGTTTGCTTTTATTTCATAGATTCTGGATTGTGACTCACTTTGAAAATAAAATTTTTTATGCTCTAAATTTTATATTACATATTTGTCAATTGATTAGTATTTTGCTAAAATGATGATAAATTTAAATTAAAAGCATGGGAAGGTTATTTTTCTTCCTTTCTTTCTTTCTTTCTTTCTTTCTTTCTTTCTTTCTTTCTTTCTTTCTTTATTCTTTTGACTTTTTGAGACAGGGTTCCACTATTCAGTTCAGGCAGGCCTTGAATGTACTTTGTAGCCCAGGCTGGCCTCAAACTCTTAGTGATCTTCCTGCTTTAGCCTCCCAAGTGCTGGAATTACAGGCATGCACCACCATGCCCAACCTTGATGCTTCTTTAATGGAACATTTTATTCCTGCGTTTATGTGTTGCATTTGGACTTAGTTGCTGGATTTACTAGTGTTTCTTGTTCGACTTGATCATTGTGGTTTGGTATCTCAGACAATAGCATTAGGAAAAAGCAGTGTTAGCAGTCTGAGTGGACCTTAACATGAAATGCTGTAAAATGGGTCTTTTTAAGAAATCTAGTTCTTATTTAGAAAATATACATGCTATTAATAAATCATGGGACTCCTTCCACCACTCAAAAGACAATTGGTTAATGGCCATTCTTATGACTCAAGGTACAAGTTTCACTGACACCAACTAGCCTGATTCTTCCCTATACTCTAGAGAAAATGTTGAGCCTGTTTTGCTTCAGTTTCATTTCTGGTCTGATCTGCTGGTGAGGAGACAATCTTTTCTGATTTTTCCCTACCACTTTGTACTTTTTTTGGAGGCATGTAATGTTAGAGGAACTCTAAAGTATCCCAAACATTTCTTCTTACCTAACGACTAAGTAGAGCCCATACAAAACGAGCATTTGCTTATGCTGAAGACAAGGAAGTCATCTTAGATGAGGTACACATACCATCTTTGGTCAGATGAGACATCAGAATTTTGCCAACCCAGGAGACCACACATAAAATCCATGTCCTGGCATAGTCTTCTGGGCAACAGTCTTCTTTAGGAGACTGAACCTGAGACCCCATGGAAAGAACTGATTTCCGGGAAAAACCCAAAGGAGCTATTTCCCAAAATACCACACTTAATGGACCAAAACATTTAGTCTAATGGAGAATCCCCAACCTCCTGGTTCTCTCCCTCCCTCTCTCTCTCTTTCTCATCATTTATGTGTGTAGGAAAAATACTTTCACTAATAAGTTGTAGACTAAATGTTGGCCAGACAGGCAGGTAGATTCCTTTCCAGAAACAGATCTCTGGTTTTGTGGACCAGTAGAAACTGAGAGTGCAACGGAGGGGTCATGGCCAGGGAGACTCTCTGGCAGATACCCAAAGGTTCCTTAGTGGGAACTGAGTCCTGGAGGCCTGACTGGGTAACTAGCAGAAAAATCTCTGCTATTATCATCCCTACCTGCACTCCTCAGTGAAGTGAAAGGTAACCCTTTCAGTGATCACCTGATATCCTCTGTCTCAGAGTGACCTGAAACAATGCTGTTAGTGACCTTTCTTAAAGCCTCTTTTAAGAGTTGAGCTACAGGTCTAAACTTAACTTTCTACTAATAAGGTGTAAACCCCAGTTTTTCTCTGACTTGCTGGGAGTTAACTTTATTTTTTTAAAAATTTTTTTGGTACCATGAATCGAACTCACAACCTCACACTTGCCAGGCAGGCGCTGTGCCACTGAGCTATATCCCCAGCCCTGGGAGTTAACTTTAAAAATCCTTGATTAGAAACCTCCCTTCCCTCTAGGAGGCAAACCTGAGGTAACTTACAACTGTTTGCCTTTCATGGAAAGAAACAGCTGTCAGGGGAATGATTTACATTTGTGCCTTGCATATGCTACCTAAAATAAGAAAGAAATTTCAGTCAGCCTTTCTCTTTTTGCATTTACATGTAAAACTGATGGATGTGCTTTTACTGACTTGTAAATCATGGTTGCTAGGTGACAAATATAAACTTAGCCTGTGAACTTCAGATATGGAAAATAAAATGGATTTTGAATGATGTGTAGTCTTGTCTTGCTGCTAAGAAAGTTTGCCTAGGTAGTTAAGTAGATAACACAGGTGCCTTGGAGACTTTCTTGTGGGTAAAATTCCATCAAGCCATTTTTTTGCTTCTATCTCTAGAGGTGAAGTCTTTTGTAGGATAAAAGGTGCTGTCCTTTGATCTCTTTGCCTCACTCTTTCAAAAAACTAGAAACCTGTGGTTTAATGCTAAGTAATACGTTTTTCCTTAAACGTGGTTGTTAGAGCTGAGATCAGTTGTACCTCGTGCTTATAAAAAACATAGGAGTAAGCACATGAGTTCCTTGGAAAGGTAAAGTTACACACCAGTAAGAGGGTAGACAGGTTGGTTGAATTTTATCTTTTGGTCTTTCTCAGGTGGCATCCACCTTCCTTGGAGTTAAATTGACTCAGAAGATGCCTTGAGGATACATAAATCAAATAGAAATTAATGGGATGCTGGATGTTTGTTTTTGCATTTTGCTGGGGAACTCAATGTCAAAATCTCTTACTCCTTTGGAATGTATTCATAAGCACTGGAAAATGTTCAACCTTTACATGTTGAAAAAGTGCCATTTAATATTTTTTCTGCACCTGCCTGTGGCCCATTTACTCCCTAGGGCCAAAATGGAATGCAGAGGAAAGTATTATGGTGCTATTTTGCAACTAGAATTATATTGTAAAGAAGGAAAAAAATGGTTAGAATTACGCTATGTTCAGACTTTCTTTGCCTTAAGAAATAATCCTTACTTGTCTTCAAATGTAAATTTCAACCATAAGAAAACCAGACCCTACTAGCCCTTAAGGTATCTACTACAGTTGCAAGAAAAATTGAGCCAACAGTAGCCAGTAGCTCAGGAGAAGAAAGGAAATTTTATTTACTGTAGTAGACCCCAGAAGAGTAATCTCCAAGTCTGAAGCATTGATTTCAGAGAACATGTCTTATTTATAAGGTGGAAAACAGAAGTTACAAGAATAAGGTAAGCTTTAAGTTGAAGGTTATGGTACAATAGGTATCTTGTGGTGAGCATAGTTGTAGGTAGCAAAGTTGTTTTTAGCACATTTACAGAAGTTTTAATTTCATGACAAATCATGATTTAACTGAATTCACTGGCAGAGAACAGAATGACTATCTTTATTTAACAAAATGGCCACAGTTAGCTCAGTATTTCTGCTTCACTATTGCTGAGCCTAAGGCTACTCTTCTTTGCCCTTGAAATCTGAAGATGAGGTTTCCAAGACAACTTTAATCAAAGTCTCACTACTATTACTGAGTGTGAGGTTTCCCCTACTTGCCCTTTGGTTGCTGAGGGTGGAGCTTCTATTCTAGCCATTACTGAAGCCTCTACAGAGTTATATTCATCCTAGCTTATTTTGTTCAAGCTCCTCAAGGACAATATCCATCACGGGTAGTAAATGGAGAGTTTGGAACTACTCACATTCATGTGTGCTTTTCTCTCAGTGACCTAAAACAAATCAAGTAAGATCTAGGAGAGTTCTCAGGTAACCCTAATAAGTATATTGAAGTATTTAGAGGACTTGCTCAGACCTATAAACTAGATTGGGGAGATGTAGTGTTATGCTTAAATCAAACATTGTCTTCTAATGAGAGACAATTGGTATAGACTTTAATGTGTGAATTTCTTAAAAGTATTACAGATACCCAGGGATTCATGTTTTCAGAGTGGGTTTAAGTAGAGCCTAGCCATCACTGCTGCAGAGGGAAATTACCTATGTGACTAGAGAACCCAAAAAGTCCCCCAAACCTCTTTTTCCTGGAGCCAAGATTTCCTCTGCACTATTGCCTGTCTCTGTCTGTCCCGAGGTGATAGATCTCTTTTGCAGGTTGGGATTTTAGAACTCTTGATTCAGAGACATTCATTAGAAAGTAAGTCATAAATAATGTAATTGAACACTTTCATTTTCTCTTTCACTCTCTTTCAGAAAGTTGAAAAGCAGCCATTCGGGTTCTTTGATTATTAGTTTAATTTTCAGTTTGGTGTTACAGTTGGAATCAATCAGATTTTTTGTCTCTGGAGGGTTTTTCTAAGTATTAGAGATCCACCCTGGAAAAGCTCTCCATCTTAATTGTCTTTCTATCCCTGAGATGGTTAGGACTTAGTTCTTGTGCCATAATTGGAGTCACTCTTCTTTTCCTTCTGTACTGTCCTGCCCCTGAGAAGTAACAGTTCACAACAGTGTTTGGTCCAAGACAATTTTCTCCTCCGTGGCTGCTGAATTTCAGGCCCAAGTTTCCTGAATAGTGAGTTTCTCTTCCTTTGGACCCTTCCAGGGGGAATCTGACCTTCACTTATCTCTGGATCATATTAAAATACCGGTATAGATTTAATCCTGAAACTCAAAGAATAAATTTAAAAGTTTTACTCCAGGTTTATCTTCCTTTCAGTCCTTAGGGAGAACTGGAGATTAACTCCTCTTCTGTCTCCCCTCAAGAATGGTGCTGACTGGTTATTTTTTAGCACTGGGCAGACTGACTAATTTTTATAAAACATGTAAGTTCATTGTTAGGACACAACATTCCTAAGGAATTTTATAAGTTTAATAACAGTTTTAAACAAAACAGGTATTAAAGAATAGGCACAGCCCAAGTCCCCAGGGTACTCTCTCCCTCACCACAATTTTTCTTCAGAACATCTTGACAGACTGGCTACTGTTCTCAGAGTTACACTAACTGAGGCTCTAAGAAGAGAAGGCCTATACCTAACATGGTCCAGGCATCACACACAAAATGGTAAAACCTGTCATAGGTAGACATTTGTAGCAGTATGATTAGAGGCTTGGCAGGCCAGCTTCCTCAACTGTCTAGAGCTCCAAAGAGTGCCACCTAGTCTCTTTCTACATCCAAACCTGGCCTACATACCCATTTATGGAAATAGTTAAAAATACTTTCTAACAGACTGCCTCTCTAAAAGGAACAATTATATGTGGCAACCAAAATAGCAGTTTTGGCTATCAGGTGTAACTATGCAACAACTATGGCTACCAAAGCAGCAATGAAAAGCTTATATAGTGGGATATTCCAATCAGATAAACTGCCAACCTAGGCCCTATCTTAAAAACTGTTTTTACTTTAACATGTGTAAAAGATTTTTACTCCTTCCGATTTCTATTATAAGAGATCTTTGTTAATTAACCTACACAAAGTTCTGGCTAGTCTATTTATAGTTATACTTATATAGTTATAACGGTAACTATAATGTAAAAACTGTAAAACAGTTATTATATTCCAACTTGGCCAAATGCCTCTGAGTACATTCTTGTTTTATAAACAAATTGTCTTATGTGTGTTTGTTCATTTGTCTGTCCAATCTGTGACTGGTTACCATACTTATACCTGTTTTGTTTGAGCTTGGTATATTTTTTCTTTCTTTCGCCTTTTTGGATTTTAAAATATTTGTCTATAACTCAAGTTGGCTTGTAGATAAATGTTATTAGAGTTAAGGACATGTTTGCACCCAGGTTGCCAGATGATCAAAATGATGTCAAGACTGGTTTTGCAAATGCAATGTATTTTGTTGTCTGTGTACAAAAACTAGAAAATCTTTCACTGATCAAGAATAATGTGTTAATTGTTATGATCTGGTTGTCACAGTTTATGAAAAATTTCTTAATATAGTTAAATGGGGACCACTTAGGCTTAGGGAAATTGCTGGAGAGGACTCCCCTTGGTGTATAAAGGAGCAGCTGCCTGGAAATATTTTCTTCCAGGCTTGGTTCACAATATAACCCCAATAATTTCCATAGCTTTATAGGAGACACACCCCAAAAAATGTTGCTAAATGTATTATTGTGATATACTTACATTGGCCATTATCAAAAGGTAAAGTCTTCTGTTGGTAAAGCAATAAGGGTGTGATTATCAAAAGATGCTCTTGCTACAAAAGTAATTTGAGAGACAAAGGTTTCTATATAGCAATGCATTCATTATTGCTAGTCTCATGGTGCACTAAATGTATTCATACCTTCCAGGTGTACAGGTCTTTAAGATGTAAAAACAGAGTTGTTTATGGTGATAACCTTTTCTTTTAGACTCTGACATCTGCCTTTCTCTTGTACTCCTGCTACTTGTTATATGACGTACATGTCAAGCCAATATGAGACCACCAGTCAAATAATAATTTTAAAAAACAACATATGTGATGTGTATGTTCTATGTGTCATACACTTAGGGATGCTCAGGCACCAAACTGTCCAAACAATGTCACATAATAAAATTAGAGGCTAGACATTATAAACTTCTAAAGGACAGTTTGGTACATTCTCCTTAGATGACATTCTATTAAAGGACACCAAATTAGGGTGTCAGTTTTGTGTCATTTAATATTTTGTGATCAGATAGAGATGTTGACTAAAAAGGCTATTCTACACTAAGATGGATATTTAAGTGTGTTACAAAAATAATGTTAGCATAAGTGTCATGCTAAAATACTATGTGGCTCTTGATCTGTGTGTTTATTAATATGTTTTCATTCTTTTATCTTTAAAATAAAAAAGTTTTCTCTGTAAACTATATAAATGGTGTGTTAGCATTTTGAAGGGATACAACTACTAAAACAACCATGGTTAATAAGAAATAACAATCCTCTGCCTATAATTTATATTTCAAAGTGCTTAATATCCAGATTAAAATATAATAATTGAATTCACTTCCCCTACTGCAACACTAATGTCACTTATCTTCCCTTCTGGGTGTTCAACAACTAAAGTTTAGAGACCAGAACTAGCAACATAAGTGGTTTAAGAGGATAGCTAATATTTTTGCCCTTGCCCTACAAAATCAATGAAGCTATAGGACACGAGGGAACCTTTTCTACAAGATCCTACAGCTTTACTGGGTCACCCAGCCTCCTGAGCAGGGAGATTGCTGATCCCCAGAAGACAAGAATCAACAAGTGTACAGTGTGTCAAAAGAGGGTCACCAAGAGGGAAATTCTCCCATGATTTCATAGAAAGCAATAGGCTCAAGCAAGGCCATGACCCATCCTGATGTCTGACACTGACAGAGGAGTTTTGAGTCTCTATGCATGGTCCCAAAGTAATGTCCAAGGAGACTTAACTGAACTTGATAGACAATAATAGGCTAATTTTAATTAATACATGTCTCACTTTAACTTGGTCTCAAACACCCAAGAAGAAAAATATAACCAAAAGATGTATAAAACAATTCCGTAGCACTAATCTAGGTATAAAAAAGAGCTCCAATCACTGACCCCTTCTAGCAGTTGCCAGCTACACCAGTAGCTGATCACTGTTATGGTTCAGTAAAGGAGAGAAACTACAGTGGAGTCTATAAAAGTACAACAAGAAGCTTTAAATTCCTTCTCTCCACCTTCTTACACTAGAGTGTCTTTTAACAAAAATTATCAGACTTATAGATAATCTCCATCAGTAGAGGGGTCTAAGAGCCAACTGAGTACAATTGCTATTCCAGTCTCTTAAGAGCAGTTTCTGGATGTGTCTCTCTCCCCAATCTGCCTTTCATTCTAGTGCTCATGCCATGAATATAATGTTTTAACTTCTGGAAAATTTATTTCTTCTTGGCTAGAGTCTGCCAAACTTCAAGTGATCATGCAGATGGAACCAATAACAATGTGGTAGACTTAGAGAGTTCATAACTGCTAACATGACTTCTATGTGAGGCCCATAATATTTGCTCTCTGGAGAAGGCCCCTAACTGTAGTCTTCCCTACATCAACCCATTTTCACCTCAAGAAAGCTAGATGGAAACTATGCCCCTTCTCTCGTAACCACAGTTAGGGATAACTCTTCTTAGGGGGTAATATTGGAGACAGCTAAGTTAATTATAAATATTACAGGCAGATAGACTGGGCTGGGACCTCAGCAAGAAGACACATGTGACTTCATGAAAAAGAGGAACAACTACACCCACGTACTTCCTCTAGGAATGAACATAAGTGATTGGTAATCTAAATAGGCATCAATCACCTTGGGTAGGTGAAGAAAACCTCTTTAACCCATCCCTTCTGGGAAATTCCTTGACCATTCCATGTGCAATTGCTATATGACTTGCTTCCCCATTTGATCCCCATTTAATCTACCTAAGTGACTATACTGTCTTTAATCTTAATTGGTTGACCATAGTTTTGTCCCACCTCATATCCACCTGTGACTTCCAATTGGATCAATATTAGCTAAGTGACTATATTTCTAATCTTATTAGTTGACTATAGTTTTGTTCCACCATGAATCCACTTCACCTTGTGGCTTTGCTCAATAAAGCACCCTTGATAAGTGGGATCATTAGGCAGCCCAATTTCTGGATCCCCTTCTGTCTCTCTTAGACAGAAACTACCTTTAACTCATTAAATTCTTCCTACTGTTGAAAAAATTATATTTCAAAATTGATGGAGAAATAAGATACTTCCTTGATAAAGAACACCCAAAGAAATTCATGACCACCAGACCAGTACTCCAAAAAGTTTTTTGGAAGATATTTTGGAAAAAGACAACAATACATGAGTCCCAACAGAATGTATCCACCAGGCAAGGCAAGCAATTAAACAGAAAGGAAAGAAAGGGATCCAATAATAGGACAATAATATGACAAAGATGTCAATACAAATCAGTTATAATCGTCAATCTAAATGGTATCAATGCTCCAATAAGAAGAAACAGACTGTTAGAATGGAATAAGAAACATGAACCAAAAATATGCTGCATACAAGAAACATCTTTAACTCAAAAAGAAAGCCATAGACTTAAAGTTAATTGATGAAAAACAATACTCCATGAGATAGGAACCCAGAAAAAGGCAGAGGCATTGTGGTGGATTGACAACTGGTGGTCAACTTGTAACACCCAGCTGAACTGAACCAGCATGGTGCTGGGTGTGGGAGGCCCACCTGAGAATTATTACCAGCAGCATAATGGGCAGAGCTGGAGATGGAGTTGAGGCTGTTGTGAACTGAGAGAAGCTGTTAGGAGCTCACAGAAGCTGTTGGGTGCCCTTACAAGCTGTAAGGAGCTGTTGGTTTTCTTGGAGGAGCTTGTCATGCTGGTTTTCCTCATGAATTCGGCTGTTCTCATCTTCCAAGGATCTTGGGACCTTGTTGTCACTGCGAATGGGTTTGGTTCACTTTGGGCAAGTTGTGGTCCTCACTTTGAGCATTGATTCCTGGCTCAGGAGAGGAAGATGGTGCACTGCTCAGTCTCCTGGAAAAGTATGTTGCATTGGCTTTCCTGATGGGAACTCAGCTGTCCTGATTATCAGAGGAGTTTGGGACCTCACTGTTGCTGAGGATGGCTGTGGTAATTTTGGGGGGAGCTTTGGTTCTTATTTTGAGTATCAATTCCTGGCTCCAGTATAGATCCCTCAGCCTGCTAGCACAGATCCTTCATTCTGCTGTCACAGACTTTCTAGCTTCCACCACTGACTTTTGGGCTTTCCTCTTGCAAAAGCCCCAAACCACAATAGGTGTCTATTCTATTTGCAGACAAACTGTATTTCAAGCCAACACTGATCATAAGAGACAAAGAAGGTCACTACATAATTGTTAAAGGAAAAACCCAGGAGGAAGAGATAACAATCATAAATATATATGCACCAAATAGTAGCATGCTCAACTATATAAAACAAATACTAATTGTTATTTAAAATCAGATAAGCACCACTACAATTGTAATGGGGGACCTCAGTACTGCAATGTTGCAATTAGATAACTAGACAAAAACTTAAAGAAGTATCAGAACTGAAGCAAGTTTTGAACAAATAGACTGAGTAAATGTCTACAGAATGTTCCAGAACACACATTCTTCTCAGAATTCAAAGGACTTTCTCTAAAATAGACCTCAGAAAATATGCTTAAGTAAATGCAAATGAATAGAAATTATCTCATGCATATTATCAGATCATAAATCAAATAAATGCAATCAATGGCAAAAGAAGTAGCAAAAACTACATAAACACATTCAAATTAAATAATTTCCTCCCAGAAAAATCAATGGGTCACAGATGAAATTAAAGAAGAAATTAGACAGCTTCTACAATTAAATGTTAATGCTAACACAACGTAATGAAACTTATTGGACACAATGAAAGCAGTCCTACGTGGGAAATTCCCACATCAGAAAACAGAACAAGCTAAATAAGTTAATAAGTTAACTTAATAAGTTAATAAGTTAACTTAACTTAATAAATAAGTTAATGTTAAACCTCAAGCTTCTAGAAAAAGAACAGCAAGTTAAACCCAAAGCACATATGAGGGAAGAAATTATAAAGATTAGGGCAGAAATTAATGCATTTGAGACTAAGAAAACAATTGTTTAAAAAAAAATCAATGAATTGAAGAGTTTTTTCTTTTAAAGATTAAGTAAAATAGATAAACCCTTAGTCAAACTTATGTAAAAAAGGATAGAGGATGGAAAAGACTCAACTCTAAGCAATTAAAAATGAAAAGGGCAAAATCACAATGGATTTTGGAAAAATACATAAGATCATCGAAACCTAAAGTGAGAATCTGTACTTAATTAGTATAGGAAAACTCAGAAGGAAAGGACAGATTCCTAGATATGGATGAAATACCAATGCTAAATCAAGAACATATAAAAATCCTGGATAAGCCAGTATCAGTGAATGGAAGAAGTGATTATAAAAAAGCTTCCAACAAAGAAAAGTCCATGTCATAAAGGATTAACTACTGAATTCTACAGACACATTAGAAAGCATCTAATGCCACTACCCCTTAAACTCTTTAATGAAATGCAAAGTGAAGCAAAACTCCCAAAGTCATTCCTGGAACCAGCGAGCATTGCCCTCATAAAAAAAAGAAGGATGCAACTGAATTGAAGATCAGTGGAACAGAGCAGAAGTTGCAGAATCAACTCCAAGCATACTCAGGTACCTTTTGACAAAGGGATCAAAAACACCTTCTCTAGAAGAAAGATAGCCTCTTCAATAAAAGGTGCCAGGAAAACTGGCTTTCCACATGCTGAAAATTGAACTTAGACCTATATATCTCACCATGCACTAAAATACAATTGAAATGGATTAAAGATCTTTAGATCTGTATAAAAACAGAGACACTTAATCTGTTTAAGATAGAATAGGTAAAACTCCAGAAGTTATAAGAGTAGGCAAAAACTTTATGAACAAAAGTCCAGTAACACAGGAAATGTTAAGAAGAATCAACTCCTGGGATAACATCAAATTGCAAAGCTTTTGCATAACAAAAGAAACAACAAACAGAGTGACGAGACACTTGACAGAGTGGGAAAAAATTTTGCCAGCTACACCTCAGACAAAGAACAAGAACTAAAAAAAAAAAAAATCAGGACCTTCAATTTTAAAGATCAAATCCAAAAATGAGCATCCAAAAAAGAGATGTGCATCCAAAAATGAGCATGCAAAAATGAGAATCCAAAAAAGTTCTGGTAGGGCTATGGGAAAAAAGAAACCTTTCTTCTTTGCTGGTGGTAGTGTAAACTGGTACAACCAGTATGAAAATCGCTATGGAGATTTCTCCTAAAATAAATTAGTGGTTCCATTTGAGCCAGCTCTTCTCCTTCCATGTATCTTTCCAAAAGAAAGCCTCATACCACATTGATAAATGCATAGTCATACGTATAGCAGCATAATTTATAATACCTAAACAGCCCACATGCCCATCAAAAGACGAATGGATAAATGAAATGTCGTATTAATATACAATGGAGTACCACTCTGCCATAATGAAGGCTGAAGGAGTCATTTTCAAGAAAATGGATGCTTCTCTTGACCATAGTTTTAAGTGGAGTATATCAGACACAGAAATGTAAATATCACACTTTTTCTCTTGTATGAGAAATCCAAAGTTTAAATCAGGAACATAATGAAGGACTGGGAAGTGGAAGAACATGTTCAAATAAGAAGGAGAACAAGGGAGCAGGAAAGGGGAAGAAAAGGAAGGGAAAAGGGTAAAAAGAATGGAAGGAAGATAATGGAAACAAATTTTTGTAAATGAAAGGGGAGGAAGGGTTTAAGGAGGGGAGAGGAATGGAAAATATGAATTAAGATATTTTATGTAGAGGTACTTCTCTACACTGAATGTGATTAATATGTATGACAAAGATATACTAATAAAAACAAAATTAGCAAGATGAATCTCTTATATAGTACACGATTTGGAATTTTTATAAAATCCATTTTGTTAATATATGCTTTTCAATTGAGGAATTTAAAAACATTGCTGGTAAAGGATTTTTTTCTGTCACATTGCTGTTTCTTTTCTGTACATCTTATTGTTTTTTTACCCATCATTTCCTCTATTGTTACTTTATTTCATTTTTAGCTTTTTAGTGACCCATTTTGATTCCTTTCTTATTTACTTTTGTTTATCTTCTACTGATATATTGCATATATTTGTGCTTACAGTCAAATCAGGAATTATATACAGTAAATATCTACTCAATAGAGCCATTTTACCTCCTTTCACCATAAAACAATACTCAGCCATAGTAAAATATCATTAGCTACCTATAAATCTGTATAGGTAAATATTACATGTATGGTAGTATGAAGAAAAAAGAGAAAGGAAATAGATTATGAAAAATAAATTAAGCAGTGTGGCAGTGCAGCAGAGCACTGGGAGGTAGTGAAAAATCAGAAGTGGCACTGAGAATGAGACACCATTTACCAAGGTGCCCTACAGAACGAGTACTTAGAGAATGAGGTAAACCAGCTCTGTGCTCTGACACACAGACATGTGGAGCAGAAATAGGCATGTTGGGCTGTCAATTTATTACAAAGCATTCAGCATGAATCCCAGCAGCAGAACAGTTCTGTATTGCTTCATTGCTAATGTCCCAGAGTGGTATGAGCGAAGAGCTATCCAGTCACGGTAGACTGTGGGCAGGTGGGAAGCAGACTGGGGGGACTTCTTCAGAGAGGTAGGAGCTCATACCACCCTAACTGTATTCCAGAAGCTGCCAAGAGCCAGTCTTAGCCCTCAATATAATGCATTGGAAGCATGTCTCTGGTCTGTTATCAACAGAATAACCTTGGTCTAGTGGTGCAAGCAGGAAGCTGCCTTGGTCTGTGGCAGGACCAGGGCACTCCCCCCACCCTACAATGACCAAGTAAGAGGAGTTAATGATGTGGAAGAGAGAAAGATGTGCAAGGTCTGGAGGAGGCAAACTGGACATGGGACTGGGAGCAACACTAGGCTTTCCCTACTGAGTGTGCCACAGCAACTGAGGGTGCTATAGAAACAATCACAGTAAGAAGACATCCAGAATATTGTCAGCTGAAGACCAGTTCCAACCTGCACATCCAGAGGCCAAGATCAGTGCAATATGTAGAACAAATCTTAATGCAAACTTCACAGGGTTACAAAACACGTTTTTAAGCTCTGACTTAGACACTACCACAGAACTGTGGGCACCAGAAAAACATTATTACTTTTTCCTTTTCTTTGTTTATTTGAATGGCTTTCCTTTTTTTGTCTGGTAGGGGTAGGATTTTTTTTTTTTTTTTTACTATTTAGGTTTATTACCTTTATTTGTGCTTTGTTCTACTCATCTTTTTTTCTCTCTTCACTCTATCTCTCTTCATTTTATGATTGTTACATGTGAGTGAACATTGTCCCTTTTCTTTCTGGTTTGCTTCAATATTATTTGCTTTCTTTTTCTCCTGTACTCATCTCCAGTTTCCCAAAATGAGATTGATTGTCTTTGCTCCACAGCCTTGCTTCCACTCTATTTCTCCCCCATCTCTATATTTTGTCACCTATCCCTCGTAACCCTGCCCCCTACACACAGGGTAAAATCACACTACTAAGGGAAAAATCGGGCTGGGGATTTAGCTCAGCAGCAAAGCGCCTGCCTGGCAAGCGCAAGGTCGTGAGTTCGGTTCCCGGTACCGGAGAAAAACCAAAAAAAAAAAAAAAAAAAAAAAAAAAGGGAAAAATCATTGTATACAAGTTCCTGGCATATGTTAGATTTTGTTATATAACTGTAGAGCTTGCTCCTGTGGTTAAAGGTAACAAATAATTAGTTACCACAGTTTATCAGTTGCTGGGATTTCCTTGAGGCTATTGCTATTGTTAATTATACTGCTTTAGTGAAGATGTCATACATGTTGTAATCACCTTTTCTCCTCCATATGAAAACATTATGATTCTCTGGGGTCATAACCACCACCACAGTCCAGTATCAAAGGACTGGGTGCTGAGCCAAATAGATAGCAACTTCTCATCCTTAATAAATTGGGAAGGTAGGTTCTTGGGATAGACACAAAGACCAAGAACTACCTACACCTAGAAGACATCTCTGAGGAATAGACATTTCCTAGGCAAGTTAGTGATAACGTAATCTGCCATAAGAAGCCTACAAGCATCAGCACAGAAAATAAAACAAAATAGAAAATGGAAAATGAAAAGACACAGAAGCAAAATCCAACCCCACATGTCCAGCCCACACAGGACAAGTCCAGAATACAGTGAGACAGAAGAAATCAGAAGTCCCCAACTGAAATTTCTAAAATGATACCAGAAGAAGTGAAAAAACAAATGGATGAGGATATAGAAAAAATAATCTCTCAGATAAAAAAGAAATGATCAAAATGAAAGACATTAGAGTGGACACAGATAAAAAATAAAAAACAATGGAAAACATAAATGCCCCAAACAGGAAATAAATGGAATCCATGAAACAGATCCAAACAGATATCTAGAGGAATAAAATTTCCATTTAAAGTATATGCAAGAAATTAAACAAAAGCAAAAATAGAATATCAGAGATAGAATGACAGGATTGTGGTTAATGACCACGAAAACAAAGTGCTATGATTTGTGTCTGGATGTCTCCCTCAAGCCTCATGTGGCCATGGGGGAAGGCTTTTTGGAGGTGGCTGATTCTAGAGTTTGTGACTGATTCATTGTCTAGTGCTGGTATTGGCAGTGTGAGTGCTACACTCGCCCTGGGGTGGATAGTCTGAGTAAAATATAAGGGTGGAGAAGAGGCTTATTTCTCTCCTTTGACCTTTTGCCCCTTTTGCTTCTTTTGCAGCTTTTGCAGCTTTTGCTGTCTTCCACCACCATGAACTGTTGCCCCTCTCCCACGCCACCCTGCCTTGTAGCCAGCTGATTATAGCCAGAAACCTCTGCAAACTGAAAGCTAAATAAACCCTTCTGTCTTTAACTTTGGGTGTTGGGTACTTAATCTGAGCAACAAGAGAAAAGTAATCAAGACAGAATTTGGTACCAGAGAAGTGGGATCATTTCTGTGACTATATGTAACCATGTGGTTCAAGAGCCTTTGGGAATGGCTTGTGGGAAGAGTTTGGAAAGATTATTATATGTTGCCTGAAAGAGTAGAGCTGAAATGCCTTAGGCTGTTCTGTATGGGAGATTTTGGTCAGAGCTCAGAAAACCAGAAGGCTGATAGAAATCCTACTGGTATAGACCAGGTTTGGGAGGTTTCTGTTGGGCAGGACTATATTGGTTGTTGGACTCCAGATGATGTGTTATGACTTGGAAAAAAGTTTGTTTGCATTGTGCTAATGTCCAGAAACTTTGCCTGGGACAAAGATTAATGGCAGCAGACTGATGAAACTGCAGAAAAATTTCAATGCAGTCTAATGTTGAAGCTGTGGCATGGCTATTTTTGGGGGCTTTTAGCCAGATTTTGGTTGAGAATCATGAGCAGATAGTCCAGAATGATTTAAAATGTTTTGAGTTTGGCCAGAAGGGAAGCTCCAGTAAAGCTGTGGACTGCAAAGATAGAGCAGAGGAGATCTTGATGGCTGAGAAAGAACAGGACAATAGAAAAGATGGCCTGAGGGCATAACAAGAAGCAGCAAGTCTCCACCTTTTGGAGCCTCAAAACTGCAAGAGTAAAAGACTTTGCTCTGGGAAAAAAGCCACAGAGCATCATGTTCCAGAATGACAGTGGCCTGGAGAATCTGTTCCTCAGAAATAGGTTCAGAATTCTCAGTACTCTAGGTGCTATAGCAAAGAAGGAAAGAAGCCTGTCTACTGCTCCACCTGCAATAGATCTTGACAGCATCCATGTGGTGCTGGTTTTATATACATGGAGAATGCAAGAGTTGTGGGGTTAAGGCGGCTTCCACCCTGATTTCTGAAGACCAGGAAAGCCAGGCAGTGTGTCCTTGAGAGGCCAGTGTGTGAAGCTGTGAGGGTGAAGAAAAAGGTGCAGTGGGAGGCCCCACAAGTTTGGAGAAGCCAGGAGCATGGATTGTCTGAGGAAAACTGCAAGGAGGGAGCAAAGTGGTCCCAAGAAAGAAGCCATGTGAGCTACAACCACTGAAAGTGCCATAGGGCTGGAGCCATGTAAGCACTTTAGAGCTCACATGTTCCACATGGAACTACAGCACTTAAGGTTTGCCCTGCTGGATGTTGGACTTGCTTTGTCCCATTTATTTGTATCCCCCTATTTGTAGCTTTTGGAATGGAAATGTTTGTCTTATGCCATTGAATGTTGGAAGGATTTAACTTTTGTTTTACTTGTACAGGGACTCCCAGTTAAGAGATTGCCTTACATCTCAGAAGAGACATTGGACTTGGACTTTTTCTTTCTTTCTTTCTCTCTTTCTTTCTCTCTTTCTTTCTTTCTTTCTTTTTTGTCTTTTTGAGACAGCGATGGTCTCGCTATGCAGTTCAAGCTGGCCTTAAGCTCACTTTGTAGCCCAGGCTGGTCTCGAACATGCAACAATCGTCCTGCCTCAGCCTCCCTAGTGCTGGGATTACAGGCATGCACCACCACACGCAGCTGAACGTGGGCTTTTGCAAGGTGGCTGGATGTAGAGCATGTGGCACTGTGATTAATTTAGGGTACAATGTTAAAATCAAGGACACTAGGATTAAGGGTGTTAATGTACCCACTCTTAGTAGTCTGGATAAAATATAAGGGATAGAAAGAGCTGTGCTCATCCCTCGTGTCTCTTGGTACCTTCAACTTACCATGAAGTTTCTCATCTGCAAGGCTACCCTGTCTTGAAGCCAGCCAATTATGGACTGAAACATCTACAAACTGTGAGTCAAATAAACCTTTCCTCCTTTAACTTTGGGTGTCAGGTATTTTGTCAGCAAGGAGAAAAGTAACTAAGACATTAAATAAAGAGTAGAAAACCTTATTTCAAAAATAAAGTTTTCTATTATGGAAACCCACATTACAGTCTTAGGCTCTTAACTTTTAACATGGCACCAGCAACCAACAGAAGGCAGAACACACTAGCAAACAGGAAATGAAAATTTTCAATTACCTAAATGAGTCACAGTCAAGGATAAAATGTAAAATATTTAGGGGTCCCTAGAAACAAGAGGATACTTTTAGCTCTTTCCAATTATCTTGCTGATGCCTCCAAACTGACATCAGAGAAGTGTAATTTCCAACCTGCCAGATATCAGATGTGTCTAGTTCATGTTCCTTGAAAACCAAGAATGAATTCCAAGGAATAATGAAGGTTAAGGGTGGGAAAGGCTTTGGAGAGATAGCTCCTGAGAGACAGGAGGGGTCCTGAGTGGGTTGCCATATGTAAGACTTTTGTAGCTCCTTACTGTGTCCATTGAGGATGAACCAGTTTGTTTTTTTTCAATTCTCCTTTTAAGTCCCCCTTCTCCTAAGGCCCATTAATCTTCCTGAGGGAGTATAGAATGGTTTTAATGGTTCCTCAGGAACTAGAAATAAGGCTAGGATTGTGAGGGGCTAAAAACCTGCCCTGCTTCCCTCTCCGTCAGCCATTTGATTTCCCACGGAGAGTTTAGGCCTGTTTCTTTGTTGTCTTTTGCAGTGATTAACAGCAACTTGCCTGGGAAGATAGCCTGCCTCTAGGTTATTTAGAATTTATTTTGTACTTTGTAAATGATTTCTTATTAGTTAATAAGCTCCTTCATTTTTTGACTGCTACATGGGCATAAAGCATCAGAAATGCATATTTGGAGTCAGTGTAAAACTTTAGGTATTTTTCTTTTCTGAACATCAATGCCTGCGCGAGGGCTATGAATTCTTTTGAGCAGAGGCCCCTGGGCAAGGGAGTTTGATGTCAATGACCTGCTGTGAACTGACTGATGCATAACCTGTCTTTCAGTGTCCTTCTTACGCAAAGCTACTTCTATCAGTGAACAGTGTAACCTCAGCATCTTAGGGGGAGCAGATCACTACTGGCTTGCCTGCTTGCACAAGTCTGGGAATTATCTCACAAAATGGCTAAACTATGAGCCTTTAGCCATCAGTGAGGCAGTTTTAAGACTAGTGCAAGTTTTTATGGTAACTTTAAGAGTGTCTAGAAGCACAGCGTAGTACTTGGTAAGCTATTCTCCTTTTACTGCAAGCAACCCTTTGCTTCAGAAATAGTCCTGAACTGAAAGGGAATCAGGACTTCTGATTTTTGCCCCGAAGTTAGTTTTGTTAGCATGACTATACCTGCTATTGTCCTCAGGTAGCATGCAACAGCCACTAGGCCTGGCTTTTTTGAAAAGCATGTTGCTGGACAGTGTTCCTGTCCTAGCATTTGAGTCAAGAAACTCAAAACAATTTCTCTCTTTTCTGATATATATGGGAAGAAGGGATTTCTTAAGTCAGATATTCCTACTGCTGGAGCCTAAGTAAGGGCAGGTTTTATTTCTCAAAAGGCATTGCCAGTTCCTTTTGTCTATTGGAAGGGCTCAGACTCAAGATTTTTGACAGCCTCATATAAAGGCTTGGCCAATAGCCTTTATTATGCATCCAGACTCAGCAGAAGATGGCCGTTCTCAGGAAGGAGAGAAGGTATTGTTTGGAGGCAGAGGTCCTTAGATCATACATAGCCTGGGTTTGGTCCCTAGGAAGCTTTCATTCACTGAGTGTAAGAGTGTATCCCAATTATCAGACTATCTGAAGGGATATCTGAGCCTTATCCTTTGAAACTTTATATCTCCTCTTTGCTAGAAAATTTTGGTTATTGATAGTATTACGGTTGGACAGTACCCAAGTAGCACTGCAAGTTTACAATAACATGTATAAACTGCAGGGTAGTTCTCTGTTAAATTCTAGATTTCTTAAGTCCTACATTGCCTGAACAAAAGGACAAGGCCTATCTCTAAAACCCTATGGGAGAAATTTCCACGTATACTGTTCTTCCTTTGAATAGGACTTTCCCATTCAAAGGCAAACAGGAACTGAGAATCTGGATAGAGAGGAATAGAAAAGAAAAGCATCTTTGAAGTCTAAGACTAAGAATCATTTTGTGTACCATAGAAGTTGGGAGAGGATTTGGTCTGAATCTGCTACTAGAGGATGGACAGAGTTACAACCTCATTAAAGTAGCAGAGGTTTTGTACAACCCTGTGTTCTCCTGAAGGTATTGCTATGGGGAGAATGGGAGTATTGTAAAGGAACTAGCAAGGCTGAAGAATGCCATGTTTGAGCAACCAGTCCACGAGAGGCTAGGAGTCATTATGGGCTTCTTCTTTGATTGGATAGTGCCTTTGTTAGGGGAAATTGCCTGGAATCTTTTAGTTTTATGACTATCAGTGTTGCTGAATGTGTCCTCCCAGGTATTCCATGCATTATACCAGGATCCATCCAATGGCTAAGTAGGTCAGTAAGGCTGTTCTATTCCTAACAAGTAACATCTGCTTTTTTCTTTGTCAAAATTGGAGAGCTGCCACCAAGTTTCCTAGTAAATTTCTTCACATTAAGGGAGTAGGACATCATCTGATGATTAAAAACCCATAGGTGAACATCTGACCTTCAAACTAAGAAGTCAGAGCAGGTGTAAAAAGCTCCAACTAGGGGTCCTCTCAATCCCAATTATTCTTTTTTTATTTTAAAGATAAAAGAGCCAAAACATATTAACAAACATACAGACAAACACAACAACATAAAAACAATAAAAACAATACAGAGTTTCACACAAGGTGATAAAAAATTAACAATGATTATTGTGTTACAAATTGTTATCTTCAAATTGGTTACTCAGATAAACAAATATAGACATGTAAGATTGCTGAAACAATTAAACATTAATTGTTCCTTTCAATAAAGCTATAGAAATTAGTACAATTTTCTTAGCTATTTTGTACACACACACACACACACACACACACATACACATACACATATTTTTCCCTTTTTTCTTTCTTTTCTCAGTCTCAATTATTGCTCTAAATCTAGAAGGTGGTTTTCCAGACAAAGATGTTAAAATAAAATAAGCTGCCCCTGTATCAATAAGCAGTTAGATGTGTTTACACATGATGTCCAGATGCTCCTAGGTTTTTTTTTAAACAAGAAATGAAGACGTCTGTGGACAAAGCCATGGCAGTTTGCCCCAGACTACTTCAGTCCTTTTCACCGGAGCAGGAGGTGAGGGTCTTGACTGACCTAGTACCCCTTTGGGAGCAGACAGTCAATCTTCCAGAGTCATGAGTCAGGTACATCAGCTGCTTTACACACAGAGCAGGGCCTGGGTGGTGGCCTGGTTCAGTCAAGTGCCTAGTGTGCAATTCATTTGCATTGAAAGCAGTAATTATTTCCCTGGTTGGCATCTGTTTTCCCTTGGGTGGCTTGGGTGTGATTAGAGCATTGCCATCTGTGACAGCCATAATTTTGGCCTGCATTTCCTTTTTTTGGTCATTCTCCTTTCCATCCTCATCCATATCCCAATTGTTGAACACAGAAAAAATTGTCCAGCAATTGAGTCATAGGAATATTGGGGCACATATGAAATTTTTGTAAATTATGCCAATTACTTGTGACTAAATGACTAATGAGATGTTGTCTCATTAGTGCCTGCCTCTGCTTGGAAGGTGGATCTATGTATATTTACAGAAAGCTTCAATTACTGACTATAAAAGATAGCTGGATTTTCATCTTTGCCCTGTGTAACTTCTCTCATGTTTTCATAATTAACAGGTTTCTTGATGTGTCTTTTTATTCCCATGATAAGAGCAGTTACCATTTTGGTCCTCTTGATTAGCCAGTCTCCAGAATTACAGTCCTGGTTTGGTTCTGTCAGATAGAGAGTCACTTTTCCAGGATGATACTCTTCTCTTTCTGCAGCATATTGTTCATCAAAATACCTCCTAAACTCTTCCTGGATTCTTTGTTTTTCTTTTAAAAATAAAAGAACTGAAACATATGAACAGACACACAGACGTAAATAAATCAACACAAAAACAAGAAAAGCAATACACAATTTCACATAAGGTAATAGGAAATTAACAATGGTTGTTGTATTACATATTGTCATCTTTAAATTGGTTACTCAGATAAACAAATATAGGCCTGTAAGATTGATCAAACATTTGAACATTAACTGTTTCTTTCAATAACACAGTAGAAATTAGTAGTACAATTATCTTAGCTATCTTGTGTATATATATTCATATTTTCCCTTCTTTCTTTCTTTACTCTTTTTCCCCCATCCCAGTCATTCTATGCTTTTGAGCCATTTCTTTCCCTTTCACAATATCTATTGTACCTTTTAGATTCTATTTACTCTTTCAGGTTCTTCTACTACGGACACAATACAATGTTTACACATGTGAGTCTGATTTATTTCATTTATGATTATGGTCTCTAGATGCATCCATTTACTATAAAAGCCTCGAGTTTATCTTTCTTTATAGCTGAGTAATACTCCATTGTATAAAAATGCCACATCTTTTTTGCCCATTCCTCACTTGATTGGCATTTGGGTTGTTTCCATGATTTAGCTATTACAAACTGTGCTGCTATAAACATGGGTGCACATATATCACTGTGGTATGATGTTTTTAGTTCTTCTGGAAAAATACCCCAAATGGAAATAGAGGAATGGTTTCTGACAAACACCCATAAAGGCCTGAACATGAGGTATTATATACCACTTTCCTTGCTCTGTGCAGAAAAGAGCTAACTGAAGAATACTAATGTAGTTTACATTGAATGAGACCTCTAATCCTAGTTTGCTGAGGGATCTCCAGACTGATTTCCACAGTGGCTGCACCAGTCTACCCTCCCACCAACAGTAGCAAAAGGTTTCTTTTTCCCTATGGCCCCACCAGCATTTGTTATTGGTTGATGTCTTGATAATAGCCATTCTTACTGGGGTGAGGTGGTATCTCAGTGTTCTCTTAATTTGCATTTCTTCAATGACTAATGATGTTGAACATTTTTTCTGGTATTTACTTGCCATTTGTATTTCTTTATCTGAGAAGTGTGTGTTCATCTCAGATGCCCATTTTTGTATTGAGTCTTTGAATTTTGGGGGCCTGATTTTTAAAAATTCTTTATAAGTTCTAAATAGTAGTCTTTTGTCTGAGGGACAGGTGGCTAAAATTTTTTCCTAATTTGTAGGTTTTCTTTTTATTCTGTTGATGATTTCTTTAGATGTGCAAAAACTTTTCAATAAGATGAGATTCTAGTTGTTGATTCTTTGAAGAATTTCCAATGCAGTTTGTTTTTTGTTCATGAACTCCCTGCCTACCCCTATGTCTTCAAGATTTCTACCTACTTGCTCTTCCAGTAGATGTAGTGTTTCTGTTTTAATATTCAGTTCTTTAATCCATTTTGCCTTTATTTTGGTGCACAGTGATAGGTTTGGGTCTAGTTTTAGTCTTCAGCATGTGGAAAGCCAGTTTTTCCAGCACCATTTATTAAAGAAGCTATCTTTCTTCCAATGAACTTGTTTGGCTCCTTTGTCAAAAACAAGGTGGCTGAGTGTGTTTGTGGTTGTGGCTGCATCTTCCAGTCTGTTCCATTGATCCTCAGGTCTGTTGTTTTGCCAGTATCATGCTGATTTTATAACAGTAGCCCTGTAGCATAATTTCAAGTCAGGGATTGTGATGCCTCCTGCCTTGCCTTTGTTGCCTAGGATTGCTTTTGGTATTCTGGGTCTCTTCTGGTTCCAGATGAATTTTAAGAATGTTTTCTCCAGATCTGTGAGGTGTACTAGTGGTATTTTGATTGGGATTGCATTGTGGATTCTTTGCTTTTCATCTGGGTTATGGGAATTGGCCAAGATGTCTTAGTTAATATACTTTTCTTATGGCTAAGACAAAATACCCAACACCCACAAGTCAATAGGAGAGTTATTGCAGCTACAGTTTGTAGAGCTTTCAGCCCATAATCAGCTATCTCTAAGGCAGAGTGGCATGGTAGAGGGGCATCACAGAAGAGAAAGTGTTAGTGGTGTGGCAGAGAGAAGGCAAAAAGCAACAAGCAGTGGGAGCAGCTTGCCTCCCCTCTCTCCCTTTGTATTCCACCCATGCTACAAACCTATTGATTGGTTCTGCACACACCCGGGTTGAGGCTTTCATTATCCATACCCAGAACTACGCTAATTTCAATCAATGGACAATTTAGTATGACTCACCCTTATCCAAGGATCACATGACCTAGATCCAGCCAGCTCTGAAATACCCCATATGAGGCTTTAGGGGGACAGCCATATAAAAGACATAGCAAGACAAATTGGACATCTTGCCATGAAAGGTCAAAAGCAAGTTTGAAATCCATCTGTAAATCTCCCAAAGTCTACAAATTGGCCTAAGCATTCTTTGCATTGTTGAATATCTGCCACTGAAAAAACCACCAAACTTAGGTAGTGTCTTCCACTCCTGGGACTTCTCTTAGGGGTAGGATGAGCTGTAGGTTGAAAAAGTGAAAAGCTTCACTCTCTGTATATCCTACAGAGCTTAAAACTTTCTAAAGGGTATGAGGATGAACACTGGGCTGCCTCTGGGGTGCTATGCTCTAGTGAAGTTTATGAATCATTTGAAGAGGATGGGGTTGATTTACTGGCCTGAGGACTATAAGGAGGAGGTTGAGGAGACCTCCAGTGTTGTTGTTTTCATTAAAAAGGTGATGGAGACCCATAATCCCCTGAGGGCAAGTGAACTTCTAAGGATTTCTATCACCAATGATGTAAATTTCTTTTGAGCCCTCTTTAAATACCACATTTCTTGGGTCTTTACAGAGGGATGGTTTCCACCAAACACCCATAAAAGCCTGAACATGAGGTATTATATACCACTTTCCTTGCTCTGTGCAGAAAAGAGCTAACTGAAGAATAGTAATGTAGTTTACATTGCCATTCTGTATGCATCTCTCACAATTTCCTATTTCATACTGGATCCAAACAGTATTGGAATAAGTGACAAGGAGTTTTTTTTTTTTCAGATTGTCACAGTCAAATTGTTTCCACTTTTTAAGAATAGAGCTTAACAGAGAGGTCGGTAGGATCTGGAGGGCATTTTCCTTTGTTTTTCCCATAGGGATCACGACGCCTATGGGAGAGTGAGAGAGAAGACAAGGTCTGTTGTCCTGCTGAGAACAACTAAGCAAAGCCCAGATCCACTGCCAGATTCTAGAAGAATATGAGAGAAGTTCTAATGCCAATACTCCTCCAACTAGTCAAAGGAATCAAAAGGGAAGCTGAAATCCCAAGATCATTCCTGGAAGCAGCCATTACCTTGATTCAAATCCAGAAAAGGACTCAACTCTAAAAAGCACTTCAGTCTGATCTCTTTAATGAACACGGATACAGCAATCCTCAGTGAGGTACTGGCAAACAGAATGCAGCAAATCATTGAATAGATCATATATCATGACCAAGTAGATTTCATTCCAAGGATGCAAGGATGGCTCAACACACAAATCAGTAAATGTAATGTACCACAGAAACAGAGCAAGGGTAAAAATCAAATGATCATCTCAATGGATACAGAAAAAGCATTTGAAAAATCCTACATACATTCATACTACAAACCTTGAAGAAAGTAAGTACAGAAGGTAATTACACTGGACTCTCGAATGTCATCACATATGAATAACTTGGTTAACGACCAAATATTTAGGTTTAAATTATGACCAAACTATTGAGTTATGGCCCAAATGCTGGCCACTTGTGTGTGTAAACAAAGACTCTGCAATGTCAGAAAAGCCCACATAAGCATGTCTAAGGAACAGTTTGGGCCCAGATGCGTGTGTTTGTGGACGTGATTTTAGTCAGTGCCTTATACAATCGCTACAATTACTGCTATGAAAATGGCCTTCGAAAAGTTGGAAAAGAATCTCAGGAAGCAAGAGAACACAAAGAAAGTAATCACAATTGAAAAGAAGAAAGAAATTGTGGAGAAATATAAGTGGCATTTGTGTGACTGATATCACTAATATGTACAGCATGTCAAAATCCACTGTCTCAACAATCTTACAGAGAAAAGATTTGTAGAAGGAAGCTAGTATTACTAAAGGTATTAGTCAAATTGGTAAGTAACTATCAACAGCATAAGATGAGGTAGAAAGGCTATTAGTGGGGCTGGGGATTTAGCTCAGCGGCAAAAGCGCCTGGCTGGCAAGCGCAAGGTCGTGAGTTCGGTTCCTGGTACCGGAGAAAAACCAAAAAAAAAAAAAAAAGAAAGGCTATTAGTAGTGTGGATAAATGAAAGGCAAATGTCAGATTATAGCCTGAGTCTGTAATTTGTGAAAAATCTAGGGCTATGAATGTGTATCTCATAAATGGGAGTCCATCAGTGAGTGATAATAGTGAAATATTTTGTGTCAGGAAGGGGTGGTTGCATAGATTTAAAGTGAGAACTGAGGTTCATAGTGTTACTAGGCATGGTGAAGCAGTAAGTGCTGATAAAAGAGCTGCTGAAAATTACATACACCACTTCAAAATGATGACACAGAGAAATGGTTTTTGCTTGTGTCAAGCTTTCAACTGTGATGAAACTAGCTTTTTCTGGAAGAAAATGCCCAGGAGAACATACATTACCCAGAAAGAGAAAAAAATGCCAGGACACAAGCTTATGAAGGAGAGGTTAAACTTATTCCTATGTGCCAATGTGAATGGTGACCTAAAGATAAAGCATTTTTTTTGTTTGTTTGTTTTTTTGTTTTTCTCCGGTACCAGGAACTGAACTCATGACCTTGCGCTTGCCAGGCAGGCGCTTTTGCCGCTGAGCTAAATCCCCAGCCCCGATAAAGCATTTCTTGATTTATCACTCTATGACACATTCACAAAATATAAAGTCATGAAGAATAGGCTAAGGGTCATGTGGAGATCAAACACAAAATGCTGGATAGCAAGAGTACTTTTTCTTGAATGGATAAGGGAGGCTTTCTGTCTTACTATTGAGACATATCTAGAGAACAAAGGTTTACCGCTCAAGGCTCCCCTCATCATGGACAATGCTCCTACTCACCCATGAGATTTGGAAGAAGAATTAGCTGAGTAATTCCCATGGCTTTCAGGTGAGTTATTCCCACCCAATAAAACTTCTCTGCTGCAGCCTATAGACCAGCAAGTTAACTTGAAGAAACTATACACCAAGTTAACTTTTTAGCTAAATTTAACAAACTATACACCAAGGAACTGTTCCTGAAGTGCTTCCAGATGGTCTTAAATATGGATTTAACCATTAAAGATTTCTGGAAAGAACATTACAATACCTCTTCTGGTGTAGGGTTGATTGAGAAATCCTGGGTCACTGTCCCTCTAAGGACACTCAGATCTGCCTGGAAGAAACTTAGCACTAAGATTATATAGGATAGAGACTTTCAAGACTTTGTAGAGGAGCCTGTTCCATCAATTGACACTGTGGTTGATGATAATGTCACTCTAGAAGAATCCATAGACTTCAAGGTAGAAGACAGTGGTGATGTTGAAGAACTGCTGGAGGAACACTAGAGGGAATTGTACACAAAGGAAATTCAGCAACTGCTAGCAGAGCAATAAGGAATGGCAACTGCGGAGTTTTATGATGTGTAGGGGGACCATCAACAATTAGTGCAGCAAAGGTCTTCTAAAATAAAGGAAATTCTGCAACAATGGACAGAGCTACAAAAATTTGTAGAGAAGAACCACTCAGACAGAAAAAGCCAATCAGTGCATTAATTTGCTTAATGACAATGTCATGACATACTACAGAATAGTGTTAAAGAAAAGACAGAAACAGACAACATTACACTAGTTTGTAGTTCTGAAAAGGATGAGATCCACTGAGCTAGAAGCAGGCCCTAGCGGGTTACAGACTCTCCCAAGGAGAAAAAGGGCACCAGAGAGCAGGATTCATGATGTTCTTATGGAAAGGGACTCTCTTTCCAAATAATAGCCAACTTCCAGTTCACCTGCCCTTCCTGCAAGCCAGAAATGTCAACTTGAATGTTAAGTACAGAATGAAATTGTTTCTGGTAAGATAGGCACATTTTATTACTTCTCAGTGAATAGAAAGGAAAATTATTGGTGTTTCTGGTAAATTATGCACATTATAGAAACTTTTTATTAGAAAATGTTAGGTAAGAGGTACTTTGGGAGTTTCAGAATACATTATAGGTAGTTGTATTATTTCTCATGGGGAAAATAGTCTTGACTTGCAATCCACTTGAGTTACAACCAGATCTCAGGAATGAATTGACCTGGTAAGTCAAAAGCCATCTATGATAAACTGAAGGTCAACATCATACAAAATGGAGAGAAGCTGAGAAAACTTTCCCTCTAAAATCAGAAATAAAACAAAGATGTCCCACTATAACTACTGTTGTTCATGTCATTCTTGAAATACTAACCCAAGCAAGTAGCAAGAGAAGAAAAAGAAGGACATGGGTAGGAAAGGAAGAATTTAAATTAGCATTATTTGCAGATGAGAAAATCTCCTACATACAAGATCATAAAATCTCTACCAAAAGACTCCTAGAATTAATAAGCAAATTCACTAGCTAGCAGGATACAAATTCAACACTGAAAAATCTATAGTTGCCTTGTACACCAATAAGTAAACTACTGAGAGAGAAATTAGGGAGACAACAATTTTCACAATAGCATCAGAAAAAGGAAATACTTAAGGATTAACCTGGTGAAGGAAGTGAGAGACCTCTAAAATCAAAAATACAGTTCTAAGTAAGCAGAGTTAGAAGGGGATATCAGAACATTGGAAGACATCCCCTGTTCCTGGATAGCCAAAGCATATGTAGTTGAAATGGTCATACTTCCCAAACTGTTATACAGATTTAACCCCATCTAATTCAGAACACAAACAGCATTCCTGGAAGAAAGAGAGAAAGCAGTCCTAAAATTCATTTGGAAATAGAAGAGACCTAGAAGAGCAAAAGCAATTCAGAGCAACAAGGCCAAGACAGAAGGCATCAGAATACAGGAATTCAAGTTCTACTACAAAACCACAGTGATAATAAAGCACATGGTATTTTGGAAAAAGAAGGGGGAAGCAAAATAGACTTCTGGATCAATGGGCCAGACTAGAGAATGCAGAAATAACTCTAGCTTCACTAGGCATTCTTACCTTTTGCATAGGGACAAAATATTTTCACTTGAGGAAAGATAGCCTTTATAAGGAATAATGAATGGAACACTGACTATCCACATGCCAAAGACTGAACTTAGACCCATACCTCTCACTATGCATTAAGTGAAATAAATAAAAATGGATCACATATCTAAATATTAGAAACAGTCTGCTGCAAAACATAGACGTAAAATTTTGAAGGCATAGGCATAGAGAAAGAGTTTCTGAATAGAACATTGGTTACACAAGAAAGAATACCAAAAATCAACAAATATGCACACATCAAATTAAAAATGTTCTGCCCTAAAAAGAAACCACCAATAGAATGAGAAGAAACACTACAGAATATGAAAAAAATTTTGCTAGCTTCTCATCAGACAAAAGACTAATATCTAGAATATGTAAAGAACAAAAAAATTAGCCCCTCAAATTTTAAGACCCAATTAAAATTGACATATTCTGAATAGAAATGAATACACACTTCTCAGATGTAGTGCAAATGTCCAATAAGGAGCAGTTGTGATGCTGCATGCCTGTAATTGCAGTACTTCGGAGGTTGAGCCAGGAAGAATACCATGAATTCAAGGCCAGTCTGGGCTACATAGTGAGCTCATTGCTAGTCTGAACTACATAGGAAGACCCTGTCTACAAGCCCTTTCCAAAATGCCAACAAATACATGAAAGAATGTCTAATGTTGCTGGCCATTTGAGGAATGCAAACTGAACGCTGAGATCCCATCTTGCTGCAGAAAGAATGGCTATCACCAAGAAATCAACCAGTAACAAATGCTAGAGAGGCTGTGGGTGAAAAGGAGCACCTCCTTATGTTTGGTGTAGGTGGAACTCTGTACAACCACAGTGGAAATCAATATAGAGTTTCCTCTAAAAACTAAAACTAAAAATTCCTTTTGACCCAGCACTCCACTTCTAGGTACCTTCCTGAAAATGTTGAAGACATCATACCACAGTGATACAGGAATATCCTTGTTTATAGCAGCATGATTCATAATAGCTAATTCTTGGAAGCAGCCTATATGTCCATCAACAGATGAATGGATAAAGAAAGTGTGGTGACTTACACCATGGAGTAGTATTCTTCCATAAAGAAGGATAACTTTAAGTCATTTGTAGGAAAATGGATGCACCTTGTGACCATAATATTAAGTGAAGTAAATCAGACACGCAAACTGAAACGTCATATGGTTGCTGTTATATGAGAACCCCAATATATAAACAAAGTGCAAAATAAATGACAGACAATTGGAAAAGAGAAAGAAAAATGTTATTATAATCTGGCATGGAGAGTTATCTAAAAGTGTGCTTTGATTTAGCATAGTTGTCTTGTATGTTTTATGTTTTTTATGTTTAGCCTAGTGGTCTGGCTATTAGTCTGTATGATAACTGACCTGATGACTTACAAAATAAGTAAATGAATCTGATGCTGGCAAATTTTATTTTAAAATTGTCATGTGAAGGGGACTGAAACAATTGGGATATTTTATATGCATGTATCAATTTTTCACAATAAATACATCCATTATGTCCTGCAAACATGTAATATTAAACATTTTTTTAAAAACAGCACCAAAAGGTAGTAGAAAAATAGTAGCAATGATTTGCCTTTACTTAAAGTAGGAAAGTAAATATGCTGTGCATAGTGAGAGCTGGCCACTGAGAGCATTTACAGGGGCCACAAGGTTAATGGAAGGGATTTTTTGTATCTCTCATACCTCAGCCTAATGCCAGATCTAGGCTCTCCTATCAAAACCCTGCTTGATTTTATACCAGATTTATTGAAGAATTGAAGGGAGCACTTTCTGATTGGTTCCAGGTGCAAAGTTTGGGAACTGTGTTCTGTGTATGGGTTCTGGGTTTCTGTCATTGACACGTCACACCCACTTGTCCATCCAGCTTGTCCCACCCAATATCTTGCCTCAGTTGGATCACTTAGGCATGATATTCATCAGTGGATCCTGGGTGGGGAAGGCTTTATGGAGGAGGTGGGTCACTGGGGGCATGGCCTGGAAGGGTATATCACCTTCCCTCCTTCCTTAATGGCTCATGAACTCCTTCTCTCCCTTGCCCTTCTACCATGTTGCCCTGATGTGAAGGCAGCTGATTATGGACTGAAATCTGTACAAACTATGAGCCAAAGTAAACGTTTTCTCTTCAGAGTTGCAGGTGTTATGTATTCAGTCTCAGCAACAATAAATTAAGTAAGCTAATATCCATTCAGTTTTTACCCCATCATTTCTTCTTTTTCTCATTCTGTAACAACCAGTCATGCCAATTTAAGGCAAAGTTATTCTTCTTTTACCTTAACAAATATACACACTTCATACATCATCTCTTTCTTCATTAAAAATACACATTACTTTTCTTGCAAT
>NW_004955475.1:2445774-2446827 GCF_000276665.1 Chinchilla lanigera
TGAATGGCTTCAAAATATTTACTTTTTGTTATGGTTTATATCTGGATGTCACTGCAAGGCTTCATGCACTGATAGGTAGAACATTTGGAAGGAGATTGGATCCTGGCCGTGCCATAGTTAACTGTGATGTTAGGAGGTGGGGCTTGTTTGGCAGAGGAGGGTTATTGGGGGCATGACCTGGTAGTGTGTAGCTTTCTCCCAAGTTCATCCCTTAACTCTCTGCTTCGCAGCAGCCACAATGTGAGCAACTTTCCTTTCCAGGCCTTTGTTCTGTGCTGCTTTGGCCCTGGATCATGAGCTATGGACTATGACCTCTAAAAATTATAGGCCAAAATAAGCCTCTCCTTTAGTTTGTAGGTGTTGGGTGATGTGTCCCAGCAATGAGAAAGTTACTGAGACACCTTTGCTGAGCATTTTGACTTTGGGAAAGAGCCAGAAGTGCCATGGTGCCAGATGAAGTGCATAAGGTAAAAGAGGACACACACTAACATTTTTCATGAGCCTCCTTTGTGTTGGGTGGCACTCAGCAACAACATTCACCACACTCTTTATCACACCTCCTAAACACAGATGAGGACTTCCACAACTGCTTTGAAAAGTGGCAAGAATCATGGGATAAGTGCGCTAAAAGGAAGGAGGAGAAATTTGTCTTTTTTTTTTACTATCTTTTTTTAATTTTAGAGAGAAAATAATAAACATAACAATGACACCGAGTTTCAACTCAAGTTAGTAGGACAGTTACCATAGTTGATACACTGCACATTGTTGTGTTCCTAGTAGTTATTGAGTGTAGAAGACATAGCAATATATCTTGTTGATACAATATTAGCACAAAACATTCTTTTTGATGAACTAAGCAAAACTAGCTGTGTATCTATCTTAACTACCTTGTATTTACATATATTATGTCCTTTTATCATTTCCTTTCCCCATTCCACATGACAGTTTACCTTTTCCTTTGAACAGTTTCTGAGGAGGAGTTTTTTTGAATGGGATGAATGGCAATGTGTCATTTATCATAATAAATCTTTAAAAAATGAAATAGTCATTGTA
>NW_004955475.1:2456566-2463274 GCF_000276665.1 Chinchilla lanigera
TCTAGCCTTTAAGTCAGTTTTGTAGCCATTGTCGATTGCTCTCACATTGGGCTTCACTTGTACCCTCTTTATCCCTTTCATGGACAGTTCCTTCAATATGGGAGTAGATTTGCATAAAGCTGAATATAGGTGATCTATTGATACTTGTGGGCAACCTAGTGTGTAACCGAAGTTGAGCAGGATCAAATGACCAATGCATCATGACTATCCTGGCTTTAGGTCCTACTAAAGTTACCCTTTGATAAAGAATCCCTTATAAGAATTGCAATGTGAGCACTGTCAAATACTCCATTTCAGTAAGGGATTTTGGTGTAGCAGTGTGGCCTACACTGGTCCAGGTCCTTGCCTTGGTACCATCCGTGGGAAGCAGCCCACTCCAGGTTTTCCCCACTGAGGGACCACTTATAGGGACCTAGTCCTACCAGTTTGTCACCCTGACCCGGGGGCAAATGAGCATGAAAGACAAACAAATATAGAGTCAGTTTAGCATGCAGGCAGACAGGGGTCTCTTGCCTCTAATAGGCAGAGGAGCTGCGAACATTTGGCTCATCCTGCTTTTACTCGCTTCGACTCGGGTGCAAGAAATTAAAGTAGCACAAGATTCATCTGCCTTCTATTGTCCATTAGTACATGCCCAGGTAAACAACCTGATCTCAGCTGTATTGACTTTTCCCTAGAACCTGCAACATGCCATCATCAAGGGGCACAACCTGCTGCCTTTCTCCTTTGTGCTCACAGAGGAGGCTGTCGAGGCCTTGATTCTCCTTAACTCTTCTCCCACCTCTTACCATGACCTCCTCCTTTAAGAATCCACCTTACATTTATGGGCCTGATTTCTAGTACATTCTGTAGCACTAATTGAGGCTTTCCCTTGGAAGGTATGAACTTACTTCTCTGGTGGAGGTTAGTGAAATAAATGGTACAAGATGGGGCACAGGCTATGGGAAGAGATATGGAATTAAATGACCTGTGCTTGAAGCCTCGTGCTGATGCTTCCTAGTTATGTGACTTTGGAGATCTGTTTCTTTATCTGGAAAATGGGGGCCACTCATCCCAATTAGTTTATGGGGTTATTGTGAGGATAACATGAACTAGCTTAAGCGACTGTACTTTGTATACTATTGAGCCCCATGTAGGGTTCGATGCTTCTGTTCTCCAAGCTGAGTAAGGAAAACATTATGTACAGTACCATAATACTGACCATCTTTCTGTCTTGCTTTGTCCTTCCAGTCTTCAAGCAATGACACTGAAAGAAATGCGAACAGCGTTAGTAGCCTGGAGAGCGCAGGTGGACCAGACAACTTGGGGCATATTATTGCTGATCTCCATCTGAATACCCCTCAGGACTTGCCTGAAAATCATGCAGCGTGTCAAGGTCCATATTGGAACATCAACAAAATTTTGAAGGAGGCTCACTTCTACAGCCTCCAGCAACGTGGACAAGCCACCAACAAAATGTAGTAGGAGCTCCTCATTCCAACCTCAACCTAGTTCATAAAAGCATCTGCACGTACAAAGGCACACACGTGTCATCTCTACTCTGTATTCTAGATAACGGATTGATGGGCAACTGTTGACTGGGAATTTCACTGCACTGGTATAATTTCAGAGCAGCTTCCATGACTTTTTTATGGGATTCTGTTTAAGTTGGCTGTCAACTTCATGCTAAGATAGTACTATGAGAAATCCTCACTGGGACATTGAACCCATAGTGTGTCCAGTTCAGGTTTATCCAATTTGTCGGTTAGAATCTCTCGTTCAGAATAGTTTTTCTTTTTATGGAAAATGTCTTTCTTTGCTCTTATAAGTTGAAATGCCTAGTAAAGAGTATGTCATTTTCATTTTATTCAAAAAACCCAAACAAATGCTAAAAGGAACGCAAACCTTAACTTAGGATTTCAAAGTGTGTAACACTTGGTTCCGTCTTACACCGAAATGAACTGCCTTGCTGCTACTCCTTAGAAGAGAGATGTTTTACTGAAATTGCTCTCTACTTGTAATGGCCAGAATGAGACAGAGGATAAAACTGAAAACCTTTCTTCAGTAACATTCTCAATTCTTCATCTTTTTAAGGAGACTGTTTCTCAGGTTCTTGTATACTCAGGTACCCTCCGTATTCTTAATCCTCCCGAACGTGCACTTCAGGCTCAGTAGGAAATACTACACATTCAATTAGAAGAGAAGTATGTGATAATATTTTGGCCAAAACGCAAACCTAGTACATGGGCAGGATTGTCTTCTCACTTATAATTGCTTCTACTATATCTACAGTTACTGTTGATAAAGTGGCAGCCACTTGAACTGATGTTGAACAAAAAAAGAGTTGTGCAAATGTGTAGGACAACTGTAAACTTTATGCTACATGAGCCTTTTCACAGGGATTAGGAGGGCCAACTTCCATTATTAAGATTTCAGGGGGCTGGGGATTTAGCTCAGGGGCAAAGCGCCTGCCTGGCAAGTGCAAGGTCGTGAGTTCGGTTCCCGGTACTGGAGAAAAACCAAAAAAAAAAAAAAAAAAAATGACCTACTGTAAAACAAAACACTCCTTTGGGCCTGGGGATTTAGCTCAGTGGCAAAGCGCCTGCCTGGCAAGTGCAAGGTTGTGAGTTCGGTTCCCAGTACCAGAGAAAAACCAAAACCAAAAAAAAAAAAGATTTCAGGGATTTGCCAGGTGTGGTGGCATATGCCCATAATTCCAGCACTCAGGAGGCACAGGCAGGAAGATTTCAGTGAGTTCAAGGTCAGCCTGGGCTACAAAGTGAGACCCTGTCTCAAAACAAACAACAAGCAAGCAAACAAACACACAGATTTCAAGGATTCGACTGGTTTACAAAAAATGAGCTCACATACCACTAGAAGAAATAGGCCGTGCAGTTCTCTTAGAGATGGATATGTCCTGGAGTTTAACTTGTGTTTTAAAAAATTGGTATGGTAACTTCACAGATGTCTCTACTTTCTCAGGGGTGACATTATGGGAATGACTTTTCAGATCAGATACCTTTAGTGGAAATTCAGTGTTACAGTGTGTTATGGCTTGTGTCTAGGTGCCCACTCCACAGGTGCCCGCTCCCCAAGCTTTGTGTGGTCATTCGTAGGGCTTTCTAGAGGTGGCTAGATTTAGGCAGTGTTATGTGGGGATCAAGGATGTGATGCTGGGATTGATTCATGGTGTGACGCTAGGTTAAGGCTGCCCCCTTCTGGCTGTGAATGATACCTGCCCTAGGGATGGGTACCCTGGATAGAACATAAGTGACAGGAAGAGGGTGGCTATTTGTTTCCTGTTGCTTTGCTTGTCACTTGACTCTTGCTGCCTTGCTGCCTTTCTCTCTACCTGAACTGTTTCTCTTCTGTGATGACCCTGTGTCATGCCACACTGCCTTGGAGGCAGCTGATGATGGACTGAAACCTCCACAAATTGTGAGCTACAATAAACCCTTCCTCCTTTGACTTTAGGGGTCGAGTATTTTTGTCTCGGTAATGAGAAAAGTAACTAAGACGCTGTGCAACATTTACAACACTACTGACCTCAAAGTCAGGAGCGAGCATGAGTTCATTCTTTCCCAATTAGATGTTATGTGCAAGAACATTTTTGCCCCTGTGTCTGGTGTTTCCAAAGTTGGAAAACCAGAAGACTGAAAAGAAGACATTTGGATTCTAAAGGGTTTGATGGCACAGAAAAGGGAAAGAATATGAAGCTCTCTTTTTCACTGCAGCAATGTGGTGAACAACCACACAATAAAGAGGGAAAGGTGTTTGAACTCTGAAACCTCATGTGTGTAATGTGACTTGGGCTTACCCAGGAAGAATCCTATAGGCTTAAATACATGGTATAGTGTTAAAACAAGGTACACAGTGTGATAGCAAACTTAACAAAAATTTTCTGTCATTTGCAACCCATTTAGAGACATGAAACATGAAACCATAAATGTGAAGAAGCAGAATGTTTTGTAACATAACTGCAGTCTTGGTCCAGGGTGAGCAGAGTAAATCTCTTCCTAGTAAGTTCAATAGGCCATCTACATCCCATCATCCCAATTTCTTTAAACTTGCTTATACCAGCTTCAGTCCTTTGGTCCTAAAATTAAACTCTATTTAATAACAGAGAAGGAAGCTAGCCCTTCTGAACAATTTCTGCTGTGAAGTAAAACTGTTTGCTAAGACCACCACATGAAAGGAGAGGCTTCTCTGGAGATTTTCCAAACTTAGGAATCTGAAGAAGGGGAGCCAGGTTAGCTCAAGAGGTGAAGTTGCACCCTGTCTTAGGAGTTCCCTAAAGAAATGAGAGTATAAAGCATGTGTAGAATAATTCACCAAAGGTGAGCTGGGGATGGTATTAGGGGAGAAAGGACCTTCCCTTAAAGAGAAAGCTACCTTGTGCCACAGTGGATGTGAGGTCCTAACAGTAATCTTTGGATTTTTTTTTTTTTTTTGGTACCGGGAATCGAACTCATGACCTTGTGCTTGCCAGGCAGGCGCTGTGCCACTGAGCTGTATCCCTGGCCCTTAACAGTAATCTCGAGACAGTTGTGGTGTGGGGCTCCAAAGGCTGGTGGGAAGTCGTCCATATGACCACATCTGATCCTGATGAAATTCACAGAGCTTAATGATTTGGTGAAATCACATACTAGGTGAGCAGCAGTGCCACAGGTGGAATCCAGGCATTTAACACTTTGAAACAAGGCCCCTTTCCTACATTATGGAGCTGCCTTTGTGGAGAACACTAGCTTGGTCATCAAAGCGGGGTCTGCAGATGCAAACTAATCAGGCATTTTGAAAGGGTTTCACACCTGGCATGTGGGCTGAGTGATGCCAAACAGTCTGCACTTTGAACACTTGAGACGGACTAACTAACCCAAGAAACCTCCTCTGTGCGTGTGTGCGTGCGTGTGTCTCCTTCAAATCACTAAAACCAAGTTCGATCCATTTTTATTCTAAAAGTGTTCCACACACAGCTACTACTTCCAACATGGAACCTTTCAGCATTTCCAGCAATGTCTCTTTGTCACTGCATATCCACTCACCAGAATGAGTTCCTGACTTAGACTGAACAAGGATGGTAAGCACAGGATAGCTGAAGGAAGTGTTGAGTTACCACCTTGTGTCTTTTGGTAAATCCTCATGCTTTGCTTGTACGCCTGAAGGGTGACCTCTCAACTCCATCTCAACTGCACTGCTCATGGACCTCCTCAACTAACAGATGCCAGAGCCTTTGGCTATCTATGTAAAGCTTTTCAACATGTGCCCCATGGGTTTTACCTTGTGGTTTTCCTTTTAGAGCAGTGACAGTTGTCATCATGATAAGTTTTCCAATAATAATAATCTTTTCAAATTTGCATGCAATTCTTGCTCCTTCTAAGCAACACCTTGTTGCTGCAGCAGAATGAAATAATCATCAATAGTTCTCCCTAGGGCACAGTTTCTTATTTACATGAGCAAATAAAAATACAGTAAAGCAAACTTACTTTGAGGTCCACATCAAAGCCTATGTGTTTGATTTCTAAGCTCTCATTCCTTTCTATATACTATCACTTGCCCCACTTTTCAATGAGGACTCTGTAAAATGGGAGTTTGTGCCCCCATAGAATGAGCTAGATCTAGATGCTGACATCAGTACCAGATTCTCGCCTGAGTCTCTTGTTCCTTCATGCTGGTAATTGTGGCAAAGATATAATCTGTTTTCTGAAATGACTAATTAGATACATGAACCAAGACTGGGAAACAAAGACACACATTGTCCTCAATAAGCCATTTGGACTCACTTTTTATTTTCTTGAAACTAAGAGACTTCTCTTGGAACAGTCTCTACAATGGTGACACGCCGGTAGGATCAGTGTGAGGAGTAACTGTGACAGGTGATCTCCATGCTTCCTCTGGCTTTAGAACCTTCACAAGCAAGGAGAAGATTCCTGTTACTCAAAACACCACAATAAATTTCATTGCCAATTCTCAAGACACCTGTGGAGACTATAGGGAAAATGATGGTTTGGTTGCAGAGGCACACATAACTAGCCTTCACCAGGGAGAAAGACTTTATTCATTGTCATCCAATGGAAGAGAAATAAATCAAAATTTAAATCTGTAAAATCTAACCAAAATGAATGGAAAATAGTTTATATATGGTTTTTGTTTTTTTTTTTTTTTTTTTTTTTTTGTACTGGGAATTGAACTCATGAACTCAGGCTTGCCAGGCAAGCGCTTATGCCTCTGAGCTACATCCCTGGCCCTATATATGTTATATGTATTCTTTGTCCCTCAGACATCAAAGAAAATTATTCGTATGAATTAAGAGTTTCTCTTCCTTCACTGCTAAAGGCACTTTTTAATGTAAACAAAACTGTAGTGCAATAAAGAGCTACAAAATGAATGAACTGGTCAACATGGAGGTTGTTAGTTTGAGGGTCACTCACTTTAAGAACACTTACTCCCATGTTCCACTACACCTGGGACTGGGAATTAATTTCTTGTGACTTATCTAAAGGTGAGGTCAAACTCTTTCTGTTTCATTGGCCTCCTTCCCTTCCCTCCCCTCCCCTTCCCTTCCCTCCCCTCCCCTTCCCTTCCCTTCCCTTCCCTAATAATGCACTGGCTAGATTCTCCGGTAAAAAGCTGAACAGCATGGTAGGAGAAGTCTTGGTGCTCATTTCATCCTTTTTTTTTTTCAATACTGGGAACTGCATCCAGGGTCTTCATACTGGGTTACATTCTCAG
>NW_004955475.1:2464338-2473751 GCF_000276665.1 Chinchilla lanigera
AAAAAAAAAAAAAAAAAAAAAAAAAAACCAGAAGGGGAGTCAAAATGACGTTTCAAAATGCAGCAAGAGAGACCTGCTTGATCTGTTTATTTGGGTTGATCCCTTGGTGTGGATGAGCTGGCACTGGTGTCAGGAACCTCTAAGGAAAGGTGAAACCAGGAGCTTCCCTGATGGAGCAACTAAAGACATAAATTCGGTGTCTTTGGTACCAACCTGAGAGAGAATGAGATAAGAATTATCAGACAATTCTTCCAAGAAAATCTCGACTCAAGAGTAGCAAAGGCCACTTTCGCCTAGCAGCTAGAATTCATTCGTTCCATATGGAGAAAGCAGCGCACATAGTTTGGGCAGAGAACACAGATGCCATTAATCATGCATGTGGGCTTACTCCTGAGCAAATGATCAACACCAGTTCTGTATTTCAGCTCAAGTGTCTCGGTCCCACTCTAGTTTAAAAATCCCATTTATCTAGCAGATGGCCCTCAGAATAAAGAATTTTGCAGAGCATAACTGATGCTTCAGGATAGGAACTACACTGAGCCGGAGGCCATTTCCTGTGACACTCCCTGTGGAGGGCACTTCTGGAGTCTGTAAGAGAGAGGCTTCAAGGCCCCAGCTCCCCTCGTTATCTAACAGAATGACACCTTTGCCAATGCCCAGTCTGAGATGGGTGGGGCAGGTGTCTATAAAAAGGGTAAAGGACAGACTGAAGCGTCATCACCTCGTGCCCCAGTTTAAGGGTAAAATGAGCCTGGAATGAGCATGGGATACCACATCTCCTGAAATGATGCATTGGCTGTGTCACCCTACTGTATTTGTCTTCTATGTTCCCTTACCTTTTTCTTTTTAATATAGCCAAATCCTTGATTTGTCGTTCGATATTTGGAGTTCCCTGAGTCACAGTCTTTCTTGACCTTTTTTTGTCACCAGTGATATCGTTCAGCTTCACAGTCTTGAGTTCTATCCCTATGCCGAGAGGTTCCAAGTGGATCTTTTTTGATTGACCTCACACTTCTCTCTTCCAGGTCCAAAAAGTTCCCCTTCTGCTCACAGTCTCTCCATCTGAAGTCTCAGTCATCACAAACTTTCTGTTTTCAAGCTTTGTCTTCTCTTTCCCTTCCAACTGTGTAAGTAGTTACCTCCTTGACTTGGGGCTCTTTCTCCCACCCTCCACAAGAAAGCCATCAGCAAATCTACTCCTTTCACCTCAACATACAATCCGTCCAGCCAGCTCCATCTTCTAGCCCCAACTAATCTGATCTGCAAGCATTGCTCATCTGGATTATTGTACGAGCTTCGTTGTGATCTCTCCACATCCATTCTAACCCCACTATAAACCACCAACACACCCAATTAAACTCTTAAAATAAAGTTAAGATTATTATTATTTTGATTATATTTTTCTCCTGCTCCGTATCCTATGACAGTCTATGTATGTAGTCAAGGAAATCCGTAGAAACTTTTGTCTATTTTCAATTTTAGGAAATGGTACACACGCATACTTGCAAAATATTTGGGGATATATACTGAGGGGCTCAACGTCTCAGGACTGCTAGAGATACATGCCTATTGCTTCCAAGGTAACCTGCAAGATCCTAATCCTGGCCCTAAAGCCTTTGATTGTTCTAGCCTGGGTCAGTATCTGCCTCTCCATGCTCATCTCATGCAACTGTTCTCTTGACTTCATACCCCTCAGCCTCGCTGGCTTTCTTTTAGATCCTCAAGCAAACCAACATCCTTCCAGACTGAGGCCTTTGCACACTCCCTTCCATGCCTCATTTGCCTGGAGAATGACCGATCATACTTTGGGTGGCATTTTAAAGTCCTTTAGAGAGGGAAGTCTACCCAAAATATCTAAGTTCTGTGAGTTCTCTCTTTATAGGTTTCCAAGCCATACTGTGGTTTTGTGTCATGAGGATCTTCAACACTGAAATAAAATAAATGTTTATTTGTGAATGCAGCATCTATCTCCCCTCCAAATTCAAACTTCTGTTTCAAAGAAGGGTGGGGGGGGAATCCAAAATCCAAACTGTATGGTTCACAGTTGTGTCCCCAGACCACAGGATAGGGCCTGAATAAATACAAGGTGAAATATCCAGAAAAAGAGGGTGAATTTCTGGCCCTCACCTGTAGGATGGCTGCCAGAATGGACTGTAGCAAATCACACAGCAGGAAAGAATGTAGCAGGAGGCCTTTGGACAATGTTTCAGAAAGAGTTCGGTTCAAAGTGGTGGTGACCAGCTATGCTAGCAAACAAGGCTGAGTCATTTTTTTTTTATCAATAGGCACAATTAAAATAGAAAAAGAACTCAAACTAATGGGTGACCATATGATGAACTTACAATTACTCAGAAAAGTAACATAATGCAATAATTTATTCTTTTGTTTTTTATCAAGGTGAGGTTGCATTTATGTATTTATTAATTTTTAAACTTGTATTAGTACATGTTTGCAGTACATAATGATTACATTCATTATGTAGTCATTATTACATAATGATTATGTACATGTGCATAGCACACTTTAATTCTTATATTTTCCTTTCCTCTATCCCTTTTATTTTTCCAGCATCAGGTTCATTTATTTATCTTATAAGAGTATATATAGTTAATTATTGTACATACAGATTGAAAACCACAATGGTAGGCTCAAGGACATTGAAAATATGCAAGACAGTTGTACTATGTTATGATACACGTTTAGATATACTGTCCATGCTGCATTACAATACCCTTTTTTCTCTCATTTTTTCCTATTATGATTTTTACTTCATACTATATACATGATACATATTTTATATATAGAACATGTATATTTATATTTACATTTATATAGGCATGTATGTATATTGAGATTTGCAAGAGGGAAACCATTCATTATTTGAGCATGTGTTTCTCAGTTACTTCATTTAATATTATGTTCTCAAGGGACATTCACTTTTTAACAAAAGACTCAAGTTTACCCTTCTTTATGCAGAATAGTATGGTATTGTGTATAAGTGCCACATTTTCTTCATCCACTTATCTGTTGATGGACATTTGTACAGTTTCAAAGATGAAGCTATTGTGAATTGCAGTGATATCTATCTATCTATATGTATATATATCTATATATATCTATCTATATCACTTGCAGTGATATAGATAGATAGATAGATAGATAGATATATCACTGTAGTTTCATGAATTTAACACTAAGTAAGATACCTAAATGGGAAGTGGTTGGGTCAAATGGAAGTTCTAGTTTTAGTTTTCTAAGGAATCAAATGTTCATACTAATCTTATCTTGGCTGTACCAGTTTACATTCCCACCAACAGTGGAGAAGGGTCTCTTTTGTCCCATTGCATGTGTTATTGGCTGGTTTCTTGGTGGTGGCCATTCTTTCTGGAGTGAAGTGAAATCTCAGTGTTGTTTTAATCTGCATTTCTCAAATGGCCAGTAGTGTTGAACATTTTTCCATTTATTTTTGCCATTTGTAATTTTTCATCTAAGAGTGTCTATTCCTTCCAGATGCCCATTTTTAAATTGAGTCTTTAAATTTCTGGGGTCTAATTTTTCTAACTTCTTTATATATTCTAGATATTAGTCCTTTATGTGAGGAGTAGCTGGCAAATTTTTCCCCCTCAGTAGGTTGTTTCTTAACTCTGTTGGTGGTTACTTATGCTGTGGAGAATCTTTTTAACTTGATATGATCCCATTTGTTGATTCTTGGTATTATTTCTTGTGCAACTAGGGTTTTATTCAGAAAGTCTTTGCCTATGCTTATGTCTTGAAAAGTTCTACCTACTCTATCTTCCATCAGATTAAATGCTTAATTTCTAATGTTGATACATCTAATGCATTTGGCTTTAGCTTAGTGCATGGTGAAAGTTATGGGTCTAGCTTCAACTTTTGGCAATTGGATAGCCAGTTTTCCTAGCATCATTTGTTCAAGAGGTTGTCTTTCCTCCTGGGAAGATATTTGGCCCCTTTTTAAAAAGATAACATTGCTAGCTGAATGTGCCTGGAGTTGTTTCCATATCTTCTATTCTGTTCCTTGTTTGCTTGTTTTCAATTACAGTACCATGTTGTTTTATTCACTGTAGCTTTGCAGTATAACTTGAACACTGGGACTGGGGTTCCCCTGTCTTACCCTTATTCTCTAGAACTACTTTTGCTATTGATTTTTCCACTTCTGTTAGGAAGATTATTAGTATTTTGAAAGGGGTTGCATTAAATCTATATAGCGGTTTGGAAGTGTGGCCTCTTTTAATATATTGGTTCTGCCTATCCAGGAACAGGGGATATCTTTCCATTTTCTAGTGTCCCCTTCAATCTTCTTTTTCAGAGTACTCTAGCTTTCATCATGGAGGTCTTCCACTTCCTTGGTTAGGTTACTTCCTATGCATTTCAGTTTTCTTAATGCTATTGTGAAGGTTGTTGTTTCCCTAATTTCCATCTCCATGAGTTTGTTATTGGTGCACAGGAACACTAGTCATTTTTGAGTGTCAGCTTTGTATCCTGCTACAGAATTTGGATGTTAGTTCTAAGAGCCTTTTGGTTGAGCTTTTGGATCTTCTATGTAGAGGACCATGTCACCCACAAATAATGATAATTTAGCTTCTTCCTTTCCCTCTCCATATTAGTTTTATTTCTTTCACTTGTCTTCTTGCTGTAGGTAGTGTTTTGACACCTATGTTGAGCAGCAGCACTGATAACGCACATCCTTCTCTTGTGCCTGACTTGAATGGGAAAGCTTTTAGCTTCTTTCCTTTTAGTATGATATCGACCATTGGTTTGTCATAAATGGCTTTTATCAGATTGAGGTAAAGACGTTCTAATTCTACTGTATTCAAGGTTTTTACCATGAATGCATGTTGGATTTTTCCAAATGCTTTTATGCATCTACTGAGATGATCATGTGTTGTTTTTTGTCCTTGCTCCTGTTATGTGGTCTGTTACATATTTATTTGTGTATCTTGAATCATCCTTGAATCCCTATAATGCATCCTTCTTGGTCATGATGTAGGACTTTTTCTATGATTTGCTGCATTCTGCTTGCCAATATTTTATTGAGGATTGTTGCATCAATCTTCCTTAAAGAAATTGGCCTATAGTTCCTTTTTTTTGGCCTTTGTATTCTTTTCTGGTTTGGGAATCAGGGCAATATTTGCTTTCAGGAATGACTCCGGGAGTACTGCTTCTTTTCTGATTTCATTAAAGTGCTTGAGGTGTATGGGCATTAGATCTTCTCTAAAGAACTAGAAGAATTCAGCAGTGAATCCATTGGACCCTAGGATTTTCATAGTTGGTAGTTGATTTTTTAAAATTACTTCAATTTTACTGACTGATATTGCCTTACCGAGGATTTTTATACTCCTTGGATCATTTTTGTTAGTTCATATGTACGTAGGAATTTATCCAATTCCTCTGAATTTTGCATTTTATTAGCGTACAGAATTTTGGAGTACTTAGCAATAATCTTCTTTGGAATTTTGCCAGAATCCATTGTGATTTCACCTGCTCCATTTCTATATACATGAATTTGGGTCTTTTCTTCCTTATTTTAGTAAGAGTGATTAAGGGCTTGTCTGTCTTATTCATATTTCCAAGAGCCAACTCTCTGTTGCATTGATTCTTTGTATTTATTTATTTTTTGAGTCTCAATTTCATTGATTTCTACTCGGACTTATAATTTCCTTCTGTGTATTACACTTGAATTTGAAGTGTTCTTGTTTATCTAGGATTTTGAGGTGCATCATTAGGATACTTATTTGAGCTCATTCAGTTTTTCTGACATGAGAATTCACTGCTATTAACTTCTCACTTAATCCTGTTTTTATTGCATTCCATAGGTTCTGGTATATTGTACTAGTATTATCATTTGATTGTAGGAATGGTCTAATATCAATTTTAATTTCATCTGTGAAACATTGATTATTCAAGTGTATATTACTTAATTTCCATATATTAGCATGATTTCTATGGTGTCTTTTGCCATTGATGTCTACTCTAAGAATAATTGAAATAAGTGAAAAAACAAAACACAGTACAAATGGCATAAAAGGGAATTTTTCACAGAAATATCAGCAGAAAACACCAAAACAGGGAAAGAAATAAACATTTAGATAAGTGTAGTGTGTACAACACCAAATAGCTATGATCAAAAGTCAAACTCTCTTTGCCCCATTGTACTCAAAACTCCAGAAGTCCATCACTGGGACAAAATCTGATAAGTTGTTAGAGAAATGTAACAAATCATATACAAAAGCAAACTCATTAGAATCACAGCAGACTTCTCTACACAGAGCACAAATTTCAGGAGGGCTTGGAGTGAAGTGTTTCAAGGCCTAAAATATAACAACTTCCATCCATGACTTCTGCATCCTACAAAACTTTCCTTCAAAATTGATGGAGAAATAAGGTATTTCCATGGCAAAAAAAAGCACCACAGGAAATTCATGACCACAAAACTAGCATTAGAGAAACTTCTCAAAGATAGAGGTACATGAATGAAGCCAATGAAGCCAACCACGTCAGTAAGTCAAAGAGAATGAATATGCCTTGGGGGATCAGCACAAAAAAGCAAAGAAGCCACCCATGTGAATAGGTCTAAAGGAACGACATATCTTGTGAGATGAGCAGCAAGCAACAGTGGAGAAATATGAGGAAATCAGCAACAGGAAAATCATCCAATGCCTGGAATAATTCAATACTTCTTACTAATAACCCTTAATGTTAAGGGTCTCAATTCCCTAATCCAAGGACGTAGATGGGCAGACTGGATCAAGAAATAAAACTCAATAATATGCAATACACAAAGAACATATTTAGTTCAAAAGGATACTGATAAATTAAAGATCATAGGATGGAAAACAATATGTCATGCAGGGGAACCTGGTAAAAAGCAGAAGTTGCTATCCTAAGAGACAAAGAAGTTCACTACATATTAGTGAAAAATTCAACAGGAAAACATAACAATTATTAACATGTATGCACCAAATATTGGCACACCCAACTTTCTGAACCAAATACTAATGGACATGAAAAATCAAAAAACACCAATGAAATTGTAATGGGGATCTCCACATTCCACTGTTATGGTTTGTGTCTCCATGCTTCCCCAAAGCTTTACGCAGTCTTAAGGTAACAGGAAGGTGGCTGCATCTAGAGTATGTGATTGATTTAATGTGCAATGCTGGCATTAATGGCGCTGGCATCATGGGTGGGTGATTGCTGGATCAGTCCACTGATTGGATTGGCACTGCCCTAGTCTCCATAGACTCAATAGTATGTAAAGAACAGACAGAGGTTTGTCTTACTCTCTCTCTGATTGGTTTTGCTGTCTTCTGCCTCCATGATCTGTTGCCCCTGTGCTATATGCCACCCTGAGTTGGAGGCAGCCAATTATGAACTGAAACCTCTATAAACTATGAGCTAAATAAACCTTTCCTCCTTTAACATTGGCTGCCAGGTATTTTGCCTAAGCAATGAGAAAAATAGCTAAGACACCCACTCTCACAAATGGACAGATCCTCCAGACAGAAAAATAACAAAGAAATAGCAGAGTTGAACCAAACCTTTTAACAAATGGATTGAATAGATATCTATAGAGTGCTCTATCCAATGACAACAGAATACACATTCTCCTCAGTAGCACATGACACTTGCTCCAAAATAGACCCCATACTGGCCAAGAAAGCACGGTGAACTAAATGCAAAAGAATGGATATTATCCCATGCAGTCAGCAGAATCTTGGTAACCATGCCTTAATAATGAAATGATCTTCCTCTTATAATTTCCATTAGTAAAGCTAAATGCAGATATTTCTTTGGATCCTTTATTCCTATTCAACTTACCTTCCCCATCCCATGATTAAGGAGTTAGGTTTGAAGGCAGAGCAGACCCACCGTGCTGTGACTGGTTGAGAACTTGAATGGTTGCTTTTCCAGTGGAGGGAAATGTAGGAGAAGTCCCTAGTGGTAGTGTAATACAACACAGAACCTGAGCTGTGGCTTAGTTGCTCATAGCTTAGTATTTGAGAGTTTGCTTTCATGCAAAATTGCTTCTCCTTGAGGAATCCATAAAAGGATATTCTGGATGGCAGAGATAGTCAAGGAATCTTGAGCATCTTTGGAGGAGGACTTCTTTACATCAGGAAAGAAAGCATGTTCCACAAAATGATTGTGTTAAAGATCGAATGTCAATAGATACCTTTAAGTTTCCCTCAATACTAGAAGTGATGTCCCCTGCCACTTTTGTGATGAGAACAGAGAACTAGAGTGGATGGCACTGAGCCATGAAGATGAAGAATCCAGAAGAGGGAGGCCGTAAAAGTGGCAGAGAAGGAGGTACAGAGTTTGTGAGAGGTCAACATCCTGCTACAGATTATTTTCTCCTGGACTTACTGATTGTAACTTGATCTGGACTGCCATGCCAGGGAACTTACCCTATAAATATATGTGAAAGCTAATGTGTCTTGGTTACTTTCTTCTCATTGCTGAGACAAAATACCTGATGCACAAAATTAAGGAAGGAAATATTTATTTAGCTCACAGCTTGTGGAGGTTTCAGTCCATACTCGACTGACTCCAAGGAAAGGGGGTACATGGCAGAGGGCTACAGTTCATGGTGGCAGAAAACAGCAAAAGCAACAACAGCAAAAAGAGAGAAGCAGTGAACAAGCCTCTGTCCATTCTTTATACGTATACACGTTACTCACCCTGCTACATGCAGTGCAGGGTAGGTGTACAACTCACATCCGTAATGCCATTGGACCATGACTGTATCATTGCTGAGACAAAATACGTGATGCACAAAATTAAGGAAGGAAACATAATAGCCATAATCCCATTGGACCATGAGTCAATCAAAAACTCTATAAGCCCACTCCCTGACTCCATGAGGCTTTGTGGGGACCTCTAGATGCCAACTATAACATAAAGAAAAGGAATGCAGCTTTTCTGTACCCTCAGTGAGCAACTTAGTACTATTTTTGGGGCATCAATTTGTGTAACGTTTTTATTTACAGAAAACTGTAAACAGGAAACTCTGAACCTGGATGGTCAATATGACCAAATCACCCCTGACTAGCCATATTGTAAACGCCCAGTGTTTATTTTTCTTTTTTGGTACCGGGAATTGAACTCAGGACCTTGCGCTTGCCAGGCAAACACTCGTACTGCTGAGCTATATCTCCAGAAACCCCAGTGTTTAGTATGTTCCTCTTATATGTCACTTGTGCTGTCTTCTGATTTTCACTTTCTCAAGTTACTCTTAGGTTAGTCTTTGTGTTGCTAGCACATGTTAGATCCATTTTTATGTTCTGATGTTGCTTTCAAGGTGTCTTTGAGTAGTTGGCCTTTGAAAGCATCCTACCTATCAGTTCTGAAAGTCTGTCCTCACATTAGTCTCTTTTGTTGCCTCATTTAAC
>NW_004955475.1:2480541-2481911 GCF_000276665.1 Chinchilla lanigera
TGGTTTTGGTATCAGAATAATACTTGCCTCCAGGAATGAGTTGGGGAGAATTCCGTCCCTTTTAATTTCATTAAAGAGTTTAAGAATAATTGGTGTTAAATCTTCCCTAAATTGCTTGTCGAATTCAGCTGTGAATCCATCAGGACCCGGGCTTTTCTTCATTGGCAAGTTCTTAATTACACTCTCAATTTCACTGGCTGCTATTGAGTTATTCAGGATTTTTATATCTTCTTCATTAAGCTTTGGTAATTCATATGAATCTAGAAATCTGTAAATTTCCTCTGTGTTTTCCATCCTATGAGAGTAAAGATTTTCAAAGTAGGTATTAATGATCTAAAGTTCATCTGGAACCAGAAGAGGCCTAGCATAGCAAAAGCAATCTTGGGAAACAAAGGAAAGGCAGGAGGCATCACAATTCCTGACTTAAAATTATATTACAAAACCACTGTGATAAAATCAGCATGGCACTGGCACAAAAACAGACCTGAAGATCAAAGGAACACATTAGAAGATACAGATACAACTACAAACACACCCATTCACCTTATCTTTGACAAAGGGGCCAAACATGTTCAATGGAAGGAAGACAGCCTCTTTAATAAATGGTGCTGGAAAAACTGGCTTTCCACATGCCAAAGACTAAAACTAGACCCATGTCTTTCACCATGCACTAAATTAAAGTCAAAATGGATCAAAGATCTAAATATTAAAACAGAAACACTAAATTTATTGGAAGAGAAAGTAGGTAAAATTCTTGATGACATTGGGGTAGGCAGAGAGTTCATGAACAAAAACCAAACTGCACGGGAAATATTTCAAAGAATCAACAACTGGTATCTCATCTTATTGAAAAGGTTTTGCACATCTAAAGAAACCACCAATAAATTTTTAAAAACCGCATGATTTGGGAAAAAATTTTCACCAACTGCCCCTCAGACAAAGGACTTCTATCTAGGACATATAAATAATTTAAAAAAATCAAGCCTCCCAAATTCAAAGACCCAATCCAAAAATGGGCATCTGAGATGAATACATACTTCTGTAATGAAGAGATACTAATGGAGAATAAATAGATGAAAAAATGTTCAATGTCATTAGTCATTAGAGAAATGCAAATTAAAACTACACTGAGATACCATCTCACCCCAGAAAGAATGGCCATAATCAAGAAATCAACCAATCACAAATGCTGGAGAGGCTGTGGGGAGAAAGGAACTCTACTCCACTGCTGGTGGGAGTGTAGTTTGATGAAGCCACTGTGGAAATCAATTTGGAGATTCCTCAAAAAACTAGGATTGGAAGCCCCATTTAACCCACCTCTTCCCCTTCTGGGTATTTTCTCAGAAGAATGAAAGACATCATACCACAGC